>NC_134837.1:222688135-222746972 GCF_004210375.1 Tachypleus tridentatus
AATGAAGTACAGAACAACATTTTGAACTTTTAGGTCATCTTCAGATTAACAAAGAAAGTTTGCAACACCTAGAAGTTTGTGCTATGTGATCAGACTGCCTTAATCAAAACTATAACTGCAACTTGCACAGAAAAAAGTTACATAAAGAAGCTTATGTCATGTTATTACAACTGCAACTACTTCTTGTAAAGAAGAAAATTTACTTCTAGAAGTTTGTATTATGTGTTTACACTGCTTTACTTAAAACTCTAACCATCCTTTGTAAAGGAAACCCTACATCTAGAAGTTTGTTATGTGAATACACTACCTTATTCAACAACTATAAGTACCTCTTATAGAAGTTTTAAATCTGAAACCTTGGGTTTTGTGGTAAATGGTTGTGATGATTAAAACAGTTGCCTTTCATATATTTGCATTGCAACATCTTACGCAGTCTTACTACTGTAAATCCACACTATTAGTATAATTTAAGCACCAAATAATAAATTGCAAAGATCTCATGTCAGAAGCTTGCAGAAACTCAGAGTTCTTTCTACAAGTAAGAAAAATAAACATAAATGTATCCTTTTTCTTTCTAGAAACATGCCAATTTCTTTTAGAGTTTCTCTTGTTCACTTCTTAGTTATGCTAAGACTGCATCATACCACAACTTATTCCCAATGACAAAAGCAAAAACATTTTCTAAAAATCAGCATTATTCATCTTTTATATAAAACAAAAATAATGTCAAAAGTATTTCAATTAACATCAGCAGAATGAAAAATACAAAATTACTTTTAAACTATGCAATTCTAGTAAACTATGAAATTCTAGTATTAAAATAAACTTCTAAGAAGCATTTTATCCAATGTTTGAGATCAAGCTGACATGAACTTTGGTATAATGTAATTTGTAAACAAGTCTGAGGTAAAACAATAAAATGTTTCTTTCAAAACTGTAACAACAGACTCCAATTACCAGGATTCTCAAAGTTTCTTTTTCACACTACTAATACTATTTTTAAAATATCTATTCTTCTAGTATCCTCTACCTGCAAAAAGACTAACAGTACCAGTCATAACAAACATATCATTCTACTAATTTTAGTATACACTACCTGCCAGAAGACTACCAGTACTGGTCATAGCTGTGTGGTATGCAGATATGTCATGTTTTTTTTTATATCTTATTATTTTAATTTAGAACAAATGAGAAAATTAAAATACTCTAAGTTTATGCACTTCTTGCACAAAATGTGGTCAAGAAAGAGTTTGTTTTAATTCTATCTGCCTTTGTTCTATCATAATTCTATAGAAATGTAATACTGCACATTGTGTAAAAATGTCAGTAATGAGTGTCCTCTAATAAAACATCAGTTATGAACTTTCACATAATGAATCTTCAGAAAATTGATTAGTGAGAATACATCTTCAAGGAAAACAGTGAAAGGTGACTATCTGGTGTCCAAAAGCAAGCACATACATGCATACACACTATTATGTATCTTTGATTAACAAAAACTATTTTCATTGTTTGTGACACATGTTTATATTTTATATGCTCATTTATTTCTTTATTCAAATTCAGTTAGTTTTGAAATAAATTTATAATCACATTGTAATACATCTTGCTGATCTTTCTGTTATACAGCAGATCTAAATGATACTTTTTGAGATCAGTTTCACCTGTAACTACTATGTAAGAAATTGGAAAGAGTAATTTTGGTTCTGTGAGTAGAATATATTATTATGTTTTCTATTTCCCACTAAAGTATTTCCCTTACTTGAACATTTATGTTAAAGTTTAAAGGAATGTTTCTGACTTAAATAATGGCTTTTTATAATCAGTCAGAAGAACTTGTCACAAGAGGGATAGCCAGTTACTGAAGAAAGACAATTGTAAAAAAGTCCTTTTCAGGACTTACCAATGATACAAAGGTGCATGACTTCAATTTCTCTATAACCATAAAATAAAGAAGAGCAATCTTTGCACAGAGCACCCAGAATGGCAGATTAGGTATTACCTCTGAGAATCAATCTCAACACAAAGGAAACACATGTCTCTACAACAATTTCAAGCTGTCAGCAGCCACAGTAATTCAACTCCAGAAGTGGTAAAAACCAAATGAGAAGAATAAAGCAACTGGTGTTTGAAGTTTGCTAGTCAGAACTGTTTCCCTAGCAGATGAGATAGAGAATTAATAGCTACCAAAAAGAAAATCTACAAACCAAGGGGCAGAATAAAGATTTTCTTAATCAGAAGGTATCCTGTAGGGTGACAGAGGATTTCAAAACTACATGTGGTCAAACAGAGAATCTGTATTACCTGTAGAGAAAAACTAAGTCACTGCTCTGTCACTCAGGACTAAGGAATGAGCACTTGCCTGAGGGTTAAGATCCGTAAGTACAAATACTGTGGCATACACATGACACTGGCAAAATTTCAGTCAGGCAATGGCTGCCACAAAATTTCCCTGTGAGTGAAGCCATGTAGATTTTTTCCTCAGTGTTTAAAGGTGCAGCAATTAAAGATCTGAACAGGTTTCCAAAATATTTCAGTCAAGTAACTGCTTGTGATGGCAGGTGTAAGATATGGCAGTCCAATGCCTAATCTTCAGCTTAAATGATCTAGCCCTGGACTCTGTGATGCATTTGAAAGAGGTACAACTAGAAAACTGGAACACAGTAATGGGCAAATTGTGCTACCAATTCAGTCCAGTGGAAAATCAAACAATTCATTTGGTCAAGACTCAGAAGAAAAGTGCTGCATAGATAAACTATACCACCTACAGACCAAGAAGACACCTTGGAAGAGAAGTTTACCAACCAACTACCATGCAAGACAATGAGGCACCAACTGACTGTAAGTAATATCCTTGCCCTACCATAAGTAGTTTCCTTGGTAACCTAATAAAAAGTGGTAACTTTGGGCAAGTTGCAGGAAAAGAAGATTCCTGCAGTGGCAGCTGTTATGATTACAACTCGACAGACCATGCAACTCATGTATCTCCACTACATCATGCTCAAGCCATATCAAGGATTATCTATCAACCCAAACATCTCACTGCTGTGATGCAACCACACTGCATTCCAATGAATTGGTAGGGTTATCCTGACCCCCTTCCCTGCATAGTTTACTTGTCACAGTCTATATTGATGATGATGATGTCACAATGTAACTTGTGTACATTTTGACAAAAGCAAAGAAGACAAGGTTCTCAGCTCCAGATGATGGTTCAGCAAATTCTGAAGAACCAGCAGTACCAATGTTCTGCTGATTAGTATGGTGGGTAAAGCTATCAATTCTGATGATGGCTCAGTATCTCCAGAAGAATCAGCAGCTAGTAGTGAAATTCTTAATTCAGCCTGGCCAAATACTCGGGGAACATGGCAAACAGTTTCTATCTAAATGTTTAGTGGTCAGCCTTGTTCTCTCACAGCTGGACAGAGCTTGGTATGTATATGTAAGAGTAGAAGAGAAAGCAATTAAGTTCCTCGTTGACAAAAGACTCAACAACACTGGTAAATATTCCAAAATATCATGATCTGCAATGAGATAACCACTCTTGCAAATGAATACCAACTTCATTCTGGCAAAAAGCAATAGACTATTCATGAGTGGAGAAGCTGATCTCTAGCAGCATCTAAGAGCTGTTGCTCAAATAATGAAAGCAACAATCTCTAACCTCAGTTCTGGCAATAGCATCCACAGGATGGACACATTTCCTCAGAATATCAGTTTATCAGTTGCACTGATTGTTTTTGCAGAGTTACTTGAGGTTGGCCAGATCAAGCTCCAAAACAGTGGACTACATGTAATATTCTGTGACTTACTAGGATGAAGTCTAGTGTATAAGTACTGTGTAATTTAGATAAATAGTTCATGCATGAAAGTTTCCTGTTTAGAAACAAGCAGCATTTATTCAGGCAGTTATCTGTTTGAGGAGATAAGAAGCTCCAGGATTGTTTTCCAATTATGAACAACTGGTTGTCCAGCTTTACGCTCGAATGATCATTTGTGTGGTTACAAAATAAAGTAACCACACCAACTGAGTTAAGTCTTTTTACAGCTACCAAAACCTCTGAAATCAGTGTACCATGACTGTGCAAATAATCTGGACCAAAAACAGTAAAAGAAACATGATGAATTATTAGTTGAGTATGATAACATTGTTGTGGGGTCAGATGGCCAACTAGGTTGAACAACTGTGATTTGCCACAACAAAAATTAAGGCAGTGCTCTTCTCAGAGGATATAGGATGTAGCCATATATGAAATTTTGTGTATGGTGAAAGAAAAAAAAAACTTATCAAGAATGCTTGGTTGTCTCCAGCAGTGACTGCCAAGAAGCGTGAACATATACAATTCTGTGTTGATTTTAGATGGGTAAATGTAGTAACTCACACTGATGTGAACAATTCACCATTTTGATTTTTGGAATATTCAACCTGTTAGAAATGGAAAATTGGACTAGATAACAAAACAAAAACCTAAGACTGCTTTTATAATGAGGGATAACCTTTGCAAGTTTCATGTCATGCCAACCAAGAATTTAACTGAGCTTACACTGAAAGAGATACAAAAGGTGATATGCCTGGTCTACCCCAGCAATGTTTCAGTGTTTGGATGTACACATGACTAAGAAATTAAATATGGTATTCCAGTGGATAAACAAAGCATGCTTGAAACTGCTACCAGGAGAATGAGTGCTCATACATACAGAAATGGAATTTCTCAGTCATATTGTAGACAGAGAGAGTGTTTCTATATATCCTGTTAAGACAACAGAGGTGATACAATGGCCTCATCCTGTAACAAAAAGGAGAAATTTATAATTACCTATATTTTGCATCACTTCAACAATAATTTATGGCCAACTTATCCAAGAGAACAGTACCACTGTCTGCTCTCATTAAAATTAAGATGTACTTTGAATAAAGTGAGAGGCATTTCTATTCCTAAAGCTTGCTTCAGCATTAGCACATCTATGAAAAGACAACAAATTTCAGTTAGACACAATAATAGAATTGTAGAAGTGTCATCACAGATTTAGGATGATGTGGAACATGTAACTGTGTACTTTAGTCATTCATTTGTAATTCTTGAATACATATACTATACACAGTTAAGAAACTGCTTGCAGTTTTACTCTTTTTAAAACACTATTGCCACTACTTGTATGATAGGAGGTTCACTATTTAGGTGGACTAAGCTTTGCTGAAAGTTAATTAACATTCAAAAACTGGAAGAGATTATAGCACAATGGATAATAATATTGTAGGAATAATTCTATCATAGTACATTGCCTACAGCTACAGCATGGCAATGCAGAAAATTTGATATGAAGCACTATCAGACCTTGTCTGTCCATGGAATTTTTTGATCCTGGATACTCAGTTGTAGATGAAACCATTTTCACCACAGCAATACATTTAGAGATCCCATTTGTTGATGGATGATGAAACTAACATTTTGAGAAGTCCAGGAAGTGCAATTGTAGGACTTGGATCTATTAAGTCACTCCTTGCCATGAAGCTAGCTAAACTTTCTTCTTTAATTCAGAATTATTAAATTGTTTTCATTTATTCTATTCTATGTACTTTTGGTATGACATATGGTCAAAAAAGTTCTTAAACAGATTTTGATTTTGCTGCCTTTATTGTTTTATCATTATATGGAAACAACACCTCTTTAGCCCATGGGAATAATGGCTGTAATGCTTCAAATGGTGCAAGAATATTGGCAGCCACAATCTTCCAATGGAAGGCTAGATGATATCTCAAAATTATTGTCTTCCCTGTGTTTAAAAGAAAATGACCAGTTAAATAGTTGAGCTAGTTGCAAAGAATAGATCTGAATATGATCTAGGTAAATTTGACTGATCATGTGACCTTTTTTTCCTTATTCAAAGTCTTTATGTATTTGATACCTTTTAACACAGTGTGTATATCGTCACAAAATTTGGCAGTCTTTCAGTAAAAATTACAATTGTCACAAACAAAAAGAATGTATTTTTTAGTGAAATATATTTAACAAACTGAAAAAGGATTTGTTAGCAAATATCTCAAGTATTTGTTTTGAATATTCTGTGTGCAAAGTGATTTTTTCATGTTAAGATTAAAAATAATTTTTTATCTCAAAAATCTCAAATTTCATTTCCATAATCTCTAGAAAGGTTGGCTTTAAAAAAATTCATGAACCAGATCTTGATTGAAATTATTAGTAGGTACACAACTCCAGAGAATACACTAATTTAATCAACCCACAAATGCAGTGAAAGGTAACAGTCAAGTGTCCACAGGCAAGTCCACACACTGTATTTTCTATGTTCCATTAATAAAGGGTGATTCACTGTGTGTTACATAGTATCCAATCTATTTTTGTCTTTACTCAAACTCAGTTTATTTTAGCTAAAATCCTTATTACTTTATGGTATATCCTGCTGATCCTCTGTTATAAAGTAGAACTATATAATATATTTTGATGAAATGAGTTCCACCTGAAGATACCCTAACAGACATTACAATCATCTAAATGGCAATATGCTAACAATACCAATCATAATTGACTATACTGAAGCATCTAGATTTTCTGGCTAAATTTGATTTGAATATTTTTTTAATTCTAATAACTTTTTGCTACCAGAAATATTTCATCAATGCTCAGAATATCAGATTTTTAAATAATGATAATAAATAAATATATGTAATATATAGTATTACCCATGATCAGCTTCATCTTCTGTAGTTTCTACAAGTTTGGTTTCTTCCTTGGAATCTTCTGTAAGCTCAAAAATACACTGGCCTGTTTTTGTAGCACAAAGAATCCCTTCTGCAACAACTGAGAATGAAGTGCTGGCAACTGGAGTTGATGCATGAGGAGTTCTAGTTAAACCAGCTTCTGATTCAGACAAATGGGTTGCATCAGACTGTTAAATATAAACCATCTTCAGATTCTATGTTTAGTGGATTAGTCAACCATAAAATATCAAAAGGAAGGTTTTGTTTCTTTTTTAGTAACCTAAAGAACTAACTTTTTTTTTGTTTAACTTTACAATATTCTAGATGATTCCAATTTACTGTTGCTTTGTCATAACATAAATGTCTATCCACACATTTGAACAGATTAATATGCTACCCATTAAAATGTAAAGTGTTTTAGTACAAGAACTATCCATATCCATAATTCAGGATAGAAACAAGAAAAACAATATAAATAATATCACTTATGATTTTTAAAGTTTAATAAAACCTTTTATGTTAAAAATATATTTTTATAAAAATGTATGTTGAAATACCTCCAAAGAAAACTAGTGGAAAAGAAAGTACAAATGACATGAATTTTCTGTAAACTTGTAACAAACCAAAATATAGTTGATACTACATTGATTAACAGTTATAAATACATTCAAGTAATTCATTCTACACTGTTCCAATGCCATTTATTTCACCACACACTTGAGAATGTATTAATATATTAATCCAAGCACAGTTGTAATGCTAATTTTAATTAAGTTCATGGGAAAATTCCTAAAAGTGTTCTGAAAAATTATAAAAAAATAACTTCATTTATTTTGTAGCTTACCCATTTAACAATAGCGCATTTTTGTTATCTAAAATATAAATCTTAAGTTTGTGAATATAATATCAGAATGTACTGCTTTATTATGTTTAAAGGTTAAATATCTCATCAGTCACTGACTAAATGGAACAAATATTCTCAAAATGTTTTATCAATTATCATTAAAATGTGAGTCAAATTTTTCAATGGTTTATTATATTTAAAAACTATTTTCAAATAACTTAATATTGAGTAATTTGTACTTGTATACATCCAAAAAGGCCAAAAACTTGGATGTTAATGACCACTTACTTACATTTACATTATGCAAGTATTGATTCACTCTTTTCTAAGAGTACAATATGTAACATGTAAAAGAAAAGCCAAGTGAGTATCTTGGCTCATACTTCTTCCTTAATTTTTATCCATCAGAAATGTTGCTAACCTTTACTCACATCTAATTTTATGCTAAATGTACCATATCTTCTGTTTCCTACAGATATCTAACAGATAACTCTTTGTCTTTGCATGAATAAATAGTTCCTTGCTAATGTTTTCTTTCTACATAACAGATCATCATTCATCGATAACATCGCATTCCAAATACTTCTATTACTTTATTTCATCACAGAGGATCTATGCTTCTATCAGATAAAGTAGGACTAACCACACTTAACATTTCAGTTATCTCTTAAGTCTAGTTTAACATACCTCCTGAGCAATTCTTTGATGCTAACCCTACCAATAAAGAGTGATAAATATGGGACACTGTGGGCTTGAGCACCCACATCTTGCTCTCCCAATTTCTGTATCCATTCTTACTCCTTTATTTTATTTCTTTATGTGAGACTAGCAAATGTATATCAAGACTGATGGATAAAATATCCCCATCACAATGTGGGTCCTACTTCTTCAGTCACCTCCAAAACCTAGGGTGCATTTTATCCCACATTATAGCTTGTACCCTGGGATCTTTCTGATTCGTCCAGTGTTTTTTGTTTATTATTTTTTAATTTAAATTTTGTTTTGACTTATTTTTAGGTTATAACAAACTAATATAAGTAGTCAAAGGTTTGGATTTGCTGTTTTTAATGTAGTTCTTCATTTTAATTTTGTTTACTTAACTTTATCAGTATTAATTTTCTCTAACATATATTCAAAGTATGCAATTTGTTGCTGAATATGTTGCACTTTTCCATTATATTGCTCAATGTTTATGAAACTAAGTGTAACAGCCTTAACTAATGACATATTTTGATATTATAATTTAGCCTAGCGAGCTGATTATGGTAATTATGTTGCTGCAAACATTATAAAAAGTAATACCAAAAGATATCTCACACGTCCTGTTCTAAACACTTTTCACCCTATTACTTACACAAATTCATTTTGTGAAATATAATGTAATTTATCTATTAACATGTACTAAACGTAACATGAAATATATGGGTCAAACTTCAAACCTATCGCGTATATATGTACAAATTTGCATGATCTCAAGTTAAAAAAAAAATTCGATGAATTCTATAGAATTAAAACATTTTAGGATTCACCCTTTTACCTCTATTAAGATAACTGTATTAGAAACTGTTGATGAAGACACCAACAGATTGGGTTAATAATTACTGCATTGCTAGTTTTTTCTATACAGATAACCTTTTCATAAAAATAGAAAAACTAGAGGTAGAAGAAATAATAAAATTAAAATAGGTTAATTTTTCAGAATTTTGTTGTCATTTAGAGATATCTCAGCAAATATTCTTGTTTTCTATCCTACCTTCTATCAATATAGGTAATTAGAGTTCCAAATTCTTAAGAAACTATAGACTTTGTATTTGGACATCAAACAACAAATTTAAGCCAAAGTTTTATTCAACATACCCATGTTGGCACACCCAAATAAGTGGTCAGTTGTTATTTTTATTCTCATCCTTTGCGTTTTTTTTTTCACAGTTATCCTCACTACTGATATTTATCTCTATATAAGTACATTCCTCTTCCTGTTCCAACTGTTTATCTTCTATCTTGATGCATATTCTGATTGTTTTCTAAGATTATGAACTTATCATTGTCTTGGTTTTATTGGTATTTACTCTGATTCCATAGTTTTCTTTTACATCTACAAGCCTGTCAAGTAACCATTTGATCTCTCCCTCAGATTCATGCATATGCTGCATCATCAACATAACGATTACCAGATTGTAGTTCCATTAACATTAATTTCTTCTGCATCAGTAATTAACTCTATCATCAAGCATTTTGCATTCAAATTATGTGATGATAGTGATAGCACACAACCTTGTCATACTTCTTCCTCAAATTCAAGCTAACCAGCTGCTTGACTCTGTCTATTCAAACTGCTGTTTCTTGACATAAGTACAAATTCTTCAAGATTCTAATGTTTGTCCAACCTACTCCTGCCTGTAGCAGGATCTTCATTAACTTCCCCATGATTAACTCTGCCCAAAACCTTTTTCAATTTACTTCATCACAAAGTATCAAAAACAGCACAAGAAATTATGCCATACGAGAAATCGTCTAAGCTAAATCACACGTATGTAATGTACTCACTTACTCAAACTCACTGTTCAGGTATAAATAGATCAAGAATCACCAAAAAGACATACATCATCATATCAGTAAGAAAAATTACTGTGTATTATATCTTGGCACAGTTAAAACAATAGATAAAGTTGAAAAGTTATCTACAGGCTCCCTTTTTTTTTTTTCCAAGTAAACAATAATGTTTATAAACAAAAGGAAGGGTTAGGGATGGGATTGCTACTTTCACCATTGTTGTGCGACTTGTACATGAATATATTTGAAACTAAAGCCATAAATTATGCAAAATGTAAACCTAATATTTGAATAAGATACATAGATGATACATTCTTGGTGTGGAGATACAGTTACAGTTATAAAGCATTAATTGCATTTGCATAACATAGAACCATCTATACAGCTTACTTATGAAATTGAGAAAAATAATAGCTTGCCTTTTCTAGATGTATTATTAAAAAGGAATTTACAAGGTAATATAAAAATATTTATTTTTTGGAAACCATTTCCTGTTCTTACATTTCCACACCATGAATTATACACCAGATCATAAAAAAAGAGATGCATTTTACACTTATGTTTTACAGAATTATAGTTAATGAAATTTATTGCACCTGAGAGAGGATTTAACCAAATATTATAGACAGAGCTGTCAAGTAATTCACTAATGTGGTTGGTAATGGCTGACCAAGTATTACTTTAAAACTCAGTTACAAAAAAATTAAAAAGGAAGCATTAATTTTGACCTATATCCTAGGTTTAACTAACAATTTATATAAAGTGCTTAGAAAAGAAACTTTGTCCCTATATTTAAACTGATTTATAAGATAAAGCAGGTTTCTGTAATACAGTTAATGGAAAAATAGGAGTCTATAAAATTGAATGTGGAAATAATTAAATTGGGCATACTGAATATAATTTAAAATATCACTTACTGAAGCACAAAGTATATACAAGAAATGAAAACCAAAATTTAGCCATAGCAGAATAAGTACATACAGTATATGCAAAAGTAGTATTGTTGAAAAAAAATACAATACAATATTGGCTCAACGAAAAAGTATTACAGTCAATAATATTTATTACTCCTTAGAAATAAGGAAATGTAAATAAGATCATGTATTATTAAACAGGGATAAAGGTTTGGCATATAGCTATACAAAAATGTAGTGTGAACTACTTCTCTGTAAAGTTCACATGGAAATTTTAGATTTATACATATGTCACACAATGTTTTCAATAAAAAAGTATAAAGAAGACATGATTATTTCTTGCAAATCACTACTGAAGATGAAGTTACAATGTCAAAACATGTACGTTCAACTTCTTACTGGTCGTAGATTGGTCTTAAAGTGTTTTTAATTGGGTACCTACTTTAACTTTGTGTGTTATTTATTACTTTAAACTTCTTTGGGTTTTTTATTGATAGCAAACAATAATAAAAACAACTGTTAAGGTGTGAATGCCATTTCCAAAATAGAAAAGAATTTATAATTAATTATACTTGTCTTAAAATATCAACAGTAAGCCTATTATATTTTAAACATGAAATTCTTTATCTTGGTCTCTTAGAGATTTTCAAGAATTAGAAGATTGTATACTAATAGTGTTCTAACAACATTATTTTCACTAACTGATGATTCTCACAAGACTTGTTGGACAGTTGCAATAATTAACCAGAGAGGCACTCCTAAGACAAAAAATTCACAAGTCATGGCAGAAATAGTTGCTGTATTTTTTAAAGTGGCTTTGGTACTCTCAAAAAATTACTAAGATCTACAGTTACACTGGCCACCCTTCAGTGTTCCTTTGGCCATCATGTCCTCCTGAACTAAATTTGTACTGCATACCACAGTAAAGGGAAAACCATTCAGGATCACAAGTATTGGACTTGTATATTGTATTGTACAAGTATTGTAGGTTGTATATTACAACCTACAGAAACCACCTTGTTATGAATAATATTTCACATAAAATGAATGCTGTAGATGAAGTTTTTGATTTGATCAGCAATAAAACATGCATGCAGTTTGTTGAGCCACACCATATTACAGCCTATTTATAGTAGCAAGCAGTTAAAATTGGTACTAAAACAACAAACTCAAAGAGCTAACACAAAGATCCACAGTGACAATAGTAGCTGACGATCAAAGCCAGCATATACACATGTTAGTCAGAGTGAAGTCCATGACTACAAATACTCCTTGCATTAAAAATGCTGAGAAAAGAATGAGTTAAGAGGAAGAATGTCGAGAAACTTTTTTTCTGTAGTGGTCAAGAAAAGAAACTAGAACTTTGTTTTCATTTTCATCAGTATATATGTAAATTACATCCTAATTTTTGGCTGCTGCATAGTGGTTCATAAAATGTTTCCAACTTTATTCAGGTATAGAACTGTTGCTAGTACCTTCATCATCTATTGACCAATTTGAGATCTAATTACAATTTAGGACTCAGGATATCAAACCCTTTTGATTAATGTATTTGACCATACTCAAAGTCTCATAAATTAAATTACTCTAATCCTATCTAAAATAATTTCAAGTGCTGCAGCTATTGAGAATTCCCTCTCTCGTTTAGAAAAAGAAGGGAAATTGGACGTGTCCATAATTCAGCTAGATAAATTTTATATACAAATCCACCAAAAGGTTTATGCCTACTAAATTAACCAGCTAGGGATTACATTACTGAATTACAAATGCCAATATGCAATTCATGGGTTACAAGCATGTAGTGATTTATAGGTTATAACCATGTTTGGCAATCCTAGTTTACTGTTTATCAGCACTTGCTTACATTAAAAATTATGCAATGGTCACTTTCAAACTCTCTCTTTCTTAACCTGAAGATGATCTAGGGAGGTCAAAATGCTGTTCTCTCTACCAATGAAAGTGTTAATATCCATACCAGCCATTCAGAGATACATTTTTTTATTTCAAGTGGGTTTCTCGTCATCAAGAAAAAAATACCAATAGTAGTAGTATTGTTTGGAAACAGAATGTTAACCTCATGTCATGGCAATATGTTTTTCTGTTTTTCCTCAAGATGACTGGTATGGGTATTAAAAGTTTAATTAGAATAAAGTACAGAATAACCTAAAGATGATCTGAGAAGATCTAATACATTTTTACTTTAAGTGGGTTTTTTGTCATCACAACTATCTGCCTGTCCATTAAAGTTTTCAAAGGGCCACTGTTCAATGACAGTAATTGATTTTCCTCAATCTTGATTAAGTAATCAGACATATTGAGGTTGGGTTTTAAACTCCTCCTCCTCCCATCGATAGTCTAATTGTTCTCAAAGTTAAAGTAATAAAAGTATTGATGTACATAAAAGTTGTATACAATTCTTAGGTCAAAGGTCATTTGGAATCTTATGAACTACTTGTTCTTTTCAAGTGTAAGTCTGATCTTTATCAAAGTTGGATAAATTAGCAAGTAAATAGAGATGCCCGAAATTTGTTCATGGCTTTAAAGACCAGAGACCAAATCCTTGAAAACTTCAAAATGCTTCTCTTCCAGAAATTTTGCAAAATCCTTCTCAAGGTTAGAAAAATTAACAAGTGGAAAGAAGTGTCTATAGTTTTGTAGATAATTTTCAGGTCAAGTGTCATTTACAGTTGACAAAAACTAAGAACCTTATTAAGGTAACAGAGCATTCCAGATCAACATGATACGTTTTATATTTACATACATACGTATATACATACATACATACATATATATATATATATATTCTTAAAGCTGATATACTGTTACATCATGTCTCATTTTTTGAAGTTATTAATTACCAATCCGATAAACATAATCTAGAAGGATAGGTCAGCTTCCCAAGTGCCTAATTAAAAAATTAATGCCATATTCATTAAACTGACTGGAAAACTCATTTCAGTTTCATTAACATTAATGTGTACTGTGGCTTTAGTGGCCTCCAGTTAATTTCTTTTTAGCCTCAGCACCCATGCAAATGATAGAAAATCCAACACCAAATAAATGATGAATTTCCTGGCCTAAAATCAGCAGAGCACGTAATTTCACCACACAACACTGATCATATTTAGCTCTCAAACAAACATCAAAATGTGTCCACATGTCTGTTGTTATAAACAGACAGAAATAATTTTTTTACAGAACAATGAGGAATAACATTCTACACAAGTCCACCAAGTTTAACAAAACCTGATCATTTTTGACTGAGCTATAAAGGAATTATTGTGTGAAAAATTAGTCTATGTTAACAGACAGTAATTTTTCCTTTATGACTTTTTTTATGACACATGGCACTAATCAATTAAACTGAACAACTTTGTATGAATCAAGTACAATAATGAGAAATTATAGCAGCAATATTTGATAATCTGTACAGTTGAAATGGATGATTAATAATCATAAATGCTAATTTTGACTTGTTGATTTTTTGTAACAATAATCAATTTATTCTAAGTAATTATATGTGACAATAAAGAATTTACTTGATGCTCATATGTAAATGATTATTCAATTTAATATTGTGCACTGCATCAGTTCATTTTTATTATGATTCTTAGTTTATTATTTGTATTTTCACAAAATATGGCAAGCTTTTAGTAAACATTAATGCATATTATACACAAAAACCTTAGTTTTTAACAAATCATTTGTACTAAAGATTTGTCTTTGAATTTCAAATGTCTTAACTGAGTAAATATATGTGTAAGGTGATTTTTATGCTAAGAATAATAATTTTTTTTTGCCTCACAGTTTTTATATTTAATTTTCATAACCTATACACAAGTTTCTCCTTCGTAGAAGTTTATTTTATTCACATCTGGTTTTATTTTATTTTGTTGCTTTACAGATGTAATTAAACGATCTCAGAGTATGCTAAAACCACATCTCTGCTTAAAATGTATCAAAGCAAGACAGCTTTGTATAAACAAACAGTTGAGTTATGATCATGACATGCTATGTGAATGTGGTTACATTTATATATAATACTGAATATCATTTATTTTTTTCATTTAGGTTTTCTTAATTACCCTAGTAAATTTCTCATTTTTTCATTTGTCACCTTTATACAAAAAAACAAAAAATTCAGAGCTTAGATCTAAACTCAAACCTTTTGCCATCAAGGACTAGGCATTCTAAATCTATATTTTTTAGTGATGATGTTCATTGTTGATGAAATAACTTATTTATTTCAAATATACATTTTAGAGCATAAAATGTCAGGGATTAGAACAATGCCCCAAAACTATTAGGAAATAATGATGTGGCAAAACAAAATAACCTGTATAACAAAATCTGGTAAAAAAAAAAGCTGCTTTTTCTAATGATTATAAATAATAACATCGTAATGCTAAAAAGAAATGCCGATATTTTTTGAAATACAAAATGGCATAGAAAGAGTGTGTTATGTGGGTTTGGCTTTTCTTTTTTCACCCTAGTAAAGTAAGAAGATAAGAAGTTCTATCTTTATATTCTGGCTTATCAATATGTTTAGTATAATCCTGCAATTCTTTGGGCATTCTGAAACTCACAAAAGGGTAAAAGATAAAACTTAAAAGGATCAATTTGAAATGCAAAGTCATCACATAACAAACATATGAAGATTCATAATTTATTTAAATGTTTTGATTTGAAGTTAATAAATTAAATAACTTATATAATATAAAAGATTTAAATTATAACTATGTTTCAATGTCAAGCTTACTGAATATATAGTAATACTAAGATTGTTTAATTAAATTTTGAATGTAACTCTGTAGAAGTTTGACAAGCACATTTTGACCCTGCAGTGCACATGTAAGTAATCACCCAGCTCTATATACATGTACATTTAAATGACACTAAAATAACAACCATATATTTAGGATAATGTAATATATTTTTATGTTAATCAACACTGTTCTAGAATGATCAGTGAAGATCAACACATGGCACAATACTTTGTTCTGTAACTTGTTTTATAGTAAAATTTAAATTTGTGTTGCATTCATTCATATACTGTCAGACAAATATAGTTTGGTGATTAATGAATGGTGTACTGGGAAATATATATATGCCAGCCATAGTGAAAAGGTCATACTTCTCCTATATAGTATGAAAGATGGCATAAAATTCAACTATTTTACAATTGCTAGACTAAGAGAAGAAAACTCACTGGTGTTTTCTTTTTCTGCCTTTTTTGGCATTAGAATCCATTTGCTTTTGGGTTTTTTTTTCTGAATGTGCAGTGGCCATGATGACAATATTCACTTCCACAACTATCAAGAAATAGTCCAAAATTGTTAGAAATTAATAAAAACAACAATGTAAATATAATACACCACTGATTATATATATTATTCTTTTGCTATAAGATACAACAAAATTTGAATTTAAGTTAAGAACTAAATACATATCTTCCCTTTTACTCAATACCAATATACTTAGTAATTTGACTGTGAAGAGTTAATATTTGAATAAATAAATCACAGTCTGTTTCAAGAAATCCAGGACTAGTTTAAGAGCAGAAGATCCTTACATTTCAATACCTTTATTTCTGAAACTAAAATTTTACCTATTAAAAAAACCTGTTGTCTAATATAATGCTTTTAAAATGCTATAGTTTCCAACTTAATTTTTTTAAATGATCAGAGAAGGGTATTAAAAACATCATAACCATTATTGCCCCTTGAGTGTCTACTGTAATCAGTACCATGACTTTTGAACATTTGACTAAATTATACCAGGATAGAAACTACAAAATACTACTGCTTCACAAATAAATTTCTAAATGTAAACTTACTTCATGATGTAATCAATTAATCATGTTATAATGCAGTGTAATCTTGAGTATTATTAGTGTTACGAATATTACGACTAGATTATAGTAGCATCATTATTAAATATTGTTATTAGATCAAACAAATAAAACTTTGAGGTATGAAAAAACATAAGCTTCACTGTTGTTAAGAGTTGAGAAATTTTGCAATATACAAATTCAATCATCCAACTATTAGTTAAATTAACACTACTAAAAAACAATCATTTTAATAATAAGTAACAATTACCCTAGCAGTTCTACTAGTACCATAACTTATATTAGGGATCTTTTAGTTCGTTTCACCTCACCTTAATTAGGTGATGAATTATTGACACTGTATCTTCTATATTTACGTATAAATTGCATACAGTTTGTAGATATGTAATCTAAATCGATCAATTGTTGGGGGAGAAAAATGTAATATTTGCATATATCTCCCAAAATCCACTGCATTTTTAGAATTCTTCAGGAGTAGTTGCTCGCTCTAAATTGTATTCAGAGGAATCCGGATGTAAATGATCAAAACACAATTATTTAATACTTATCATAATTTTTAAAATCATAACATCAACAAATAACAATTTGTGCCGTCAGGCCATCTAGTAGTGCGATTTTTTGTAAAAGTAAAAACAAAATAGCGTTTCTATCGCACGGTGAATGATTAAAAATTTGTTAGATAGTTCAACTGACTAATTTCAGTAACATAGCTAAATAAGTTTTATAAATGATGTTTAAATAAAAGCATACAAATGAGAAATCTGTTGAGCTCAGTGATAAATAATTCTAAACTAGCTGAAATATGCTTGCTTGTCTCCAATATTATTTGTAAAGGTGTGGCAATACAATGATGCGATAGTACCAGACTTATGTATTTTCACGAAATTTGGAAAGCTTTCATTATAAGTTTTTTGTATAGAAAAACATCAGAATTTCTAGTAAATAATTTTTGCTAAAATTTAATGATTCAATAAAGGAAGATAAGTATCGAATACTAGATGTTGTCTCCATTTCCTTTATCCAAGACATTATATACAAAGTAACATACCAAATTAGCAACAACAAAATAGGCAAACAAATATATTTTTTTTTTTACTTCTCTCTCCAGCTGCCATTTAGTTGATCAAACCTGATAAGTGGAAAAAGCACTGTAAAGTTTGAAGTACTTAAATAAGACAGTGCTAGTAATAAAGATGATAATTACAAACGATGCTATCAAACTTTGTAACAAAACGTTCACAAATCTTCTGTATCAAAATACCTATCACATCGACTAGGATGATGAGATGGGCCTGGCATGGTCAAGCGTATTAAGGCGTGCGAGTCGTAATCTGAGGGTCGCAGGTTCTCATCCCCGTTGCGCCAAACATGTTCGCCCTTGCAGCCGTGACGGTCAATCCCACTATTCGTTGGTAAAAGAGTAGCCCAAGAGTTGGCAGTGGGTTGTGATGACTAGCTGCTTTCCCTCTAGTCTTACACTACTAAATCAGGGACGGCTAGCACAGATAGCCCTCGAGTAGCTTTGTGCGAAATTAAAAAAAAACTACTATGATGAGATACGCATCTCTACTTAATTGTAATAGAAAAGAAAGTAACATTGATATTTTGTATTGAGTTACATGTGTGAATGGGGTGATTCTCACTGATGCCTTAAAACCCATTTCCTAATCAATGGAATATATTTTAATTTTGTTATGTTAATTATGATAAGTGAATTTAACAGTGAAATAGCGAATGTCTATGACAATTATACACAATTCCCTATAATCCATACAAGAGGCACTTTGATATTGGGTCACATCTATGAGAGAGTGCTCCTCGTAATAATTTCTGGTAAAGTTGCCTTTTTCCTGCACCTACATTTGAGTTCAAGCACATCATAATAGACCAAATAACTGACAACAGGCTCAATGGAGAAGACAGAGTGTAAGTGTTGTCATGTTCAGATTTGACCAATATGCAATATGCTTGCTACTTTTGAGTACTTGATTGAACTCATATAATGTGATTTGAAGTACATTTGATGTTTACTTTATGTTGACAGTATTTTGGTGTTTGGTTATATGTTTTAGGTTGCATTTGAAAAATCTAGATCTGATATTTCAAAGTTTGAGATAAGTAGCTCTGATACAAAAGTTAGAGGAACATTCTGTTATGTAAGTGCACTCAGAGTTTCTCAGACGAAAGTGAGTAGTAAGTTGGGATAGAGTGTTTACTTATTCTGTTAAAATAACAGCAATAGAAGAATGGCCCAAATCTATAAATAAGAAAGAAGTCTGAATCTTTCTCGGCTTTAAATGATATTATAAACATTGTATGGTCACATTTTCAACTACAGCTGCACATATTTAGGTATTACATGAAGTAAAATCTCATTTTAGATTTACTAAAGAAAATCATCTGGATATGTATGCCAACAACAGCAAATTCAGTGTAGTGATATCACAAATACAAGATGGTATAAAGCATGTTATAGTGTATGTAAACCACACGTTCATGTCTGCCGAGCACCATTATTATATGACGAGAAATGGCTTTTTACAATAGCAGTGCTCATTAGACATTTGTGACACAAATTATACAACCACGAATTTACTCCGCAAGTAAGTAATGCTTTGTTGAAGTAGCTAATGAAGGTGTCAGAACATTACAGGGGAATAATATCATTGCAGAACACTGACTGTGCTAACAACATTGGAATGTATACGAATTTTTCTTTCAAATCTGATTTTTTTCTAATTTTAGAATGTTTCTATCTTGGACACAATGTTTCCATGAAACCTAAAGTAACAAGCGAAACAATGAACCATGTAAATAATGACGTTTGAATATTAACTGTGGTAAGAGCAGTTGAAGGACTTGGACATTTCTTGCCATGCAACAAAGTGAAGCGTGAGCTTCAGATTTGCGAATGTATCGGGTCATTCCTTAAGTATTGCCGATATTAGGTTCAGAAAAAGAGAAAATATTTCAAACGCTTTTAATGTTATTTAATCAATAGTGTATGTTCCATTATTATTAATTACTTCCTGCCAACGATTCACAAGCTTCTTAATGCCACTTTTATAAAATTCTTAAGGTTTGGAGGAAAAAAATGTTGTAACATCTTCATGTGTTTCCATCAAGACAGTTCTGCGAACTTCGGAATAGATGATAATCAGATGGGGCAAGGTCTGGAGAATAACGAAGATGTGGAAAATTTTCCCAGTCTAGCTCTTCAGTCCTTTCAAGTGTGATACTCGCTGTATGGGGTCGTACATAATCCTGGTGTAACACAATACCTTTACGATTGATCAAAGCAGGCCTCTTTTCGTTCAGTGCAACATTCAAGTGCTCTAACTGTTGACAATAGAAGTCTGATGTAATCGTTACATTGAGTGGCAGGAACGCAAAGTGAATCACACCAACAATATCCTGCCAAACACTAAATAAGACTTTCCGAGAGTGGAAGTCCATTTTGGGCTGTGCTTTAGCCAGTGTACCTGCACTGAGCCATTGTCTGCGGCGTTTAACATTTTTATAATATATCCATTTTCATCCCCAGTGACTAACCTGTCCAAAAAGGTGAGTTACGTTCATGAGAGTGCAGAGAAGTGCAAATGTCCACTTTTGCTCTAAAGTTAACTTCTGTCAACTCGTGGGAAACCCATTTTCCAAGTTTTGACACCTTTCTAGGGTTTTACAGATGATGGTGAACGCTTGAATGGGTTGAATTTAGCTTCTGTGCTAGTTCTTCAACTGTTATAGCACAATCTTCATCAAGTGCAGCAAGCAGCAAGTCATCATTAAATTCAACAGGACGACCTGAACGTGGCGCATCACTTAAGCTGTAGTCACCTGATCTGAAATTCTGAAACCACCTTCGACGTATTCTTTCATTGAGAGACTCCGCCCCATAAACACCTTGAATGTTTTGTGTAGTTTCTGCTGCACTATTGCCTTTTTAAACTCATAGAGCATTATATGTCTAATGTTCTCCTCAGACACATCTATCTTCATAAGGGTTTATTTGATTAATGATCTAAAAAAGTGGAGTCGGATTAGTTTCTTTTATTTGTCTGAACATTTTTATACACGTCCTACTACAAATTTTAGTCATTGAAGCCTTTTACAAGGACAGAAATGATGATGCACTTTCTGTATTAAATTTTCGGGCATCACTTATGAAATGACCTGATATTATGGGAGAACATAACACCTATCAATGATTTATCAATACAGATAAGCTATTACCACAGTCTTCATAATATCAGGGCGCAACTATGTTGCATCTAGTGTTTCCATGAGCTCTGGAAATCAATATTTTATAAATGTTACATATATCTGGCACAACACGACTGGCAAGGTATTGGCTTTCTCTGTTCTGGTAATGTGAAAATGGTACAAAGGGAAGCCTTCATCAATATTCAAAAGGAATAAACCTGTTGGAAAACAAAATACCATACTGTGTAGCTAGAAGAAGCAAGATCTGGAGAAACAGTAAGACAGTATACAAAAAGAAGACTACTAGTACTCACAAGAGAAACTCTCTTCTACCGCATCCAATGAAGTCGACCTCCAGGTGAAGGCTTAGCATTTGGCGATAAAAATCTCTGGGAAGGGGCTTGCCTTAGATCAAACCTCTGGAGACATTTCACTGAAATATAGGGCTATGATTAAGCATTGTAATTCTTGCTTAGCCCAGAAAAAGAGACGGCCAGTTTAGGGAAAGTTCCTTTAAAGATTTGTGAGGTTTTCTCTTCAGAGAATAACCATCGAAATCGCTATAGCCCTTTCTAAAATCAATTGTTGTAGTAATTATATACTAGTAGTATTAGATTATTTCGCTAAGTAGGTTCAAGTAAATTCTTTAACCAATAAACTGACTAAAACAGTCACTGCCCCATTGACTAAACTTTAAATAGCTTAATTTGGAGTCCACCAAAGGAGTAAACTTTAATAGTTAACTGTTTACCAAGTTGTTTAAGATACTGAGCAAAATGAAGATTCTTACTTCTATTTATCACCTTTGATCCAATGGTTTAGTTCAGCAGCTTGTTTAAACTGTTAAGTAAACACTTTGTAAATTTGTGATAACAGGTTAACTTAACTAGGATTAACTACCTGCTAGCATATATAATGACGCCACACTGTGCAACAGAGCAGCAATCTGCTGACTGTTCTAGAAGCTAATTCGTGAAAATAAAGTTATGCTCCCAGTAGTTTAATGCACTGTTTTCACCATCTGTTAAATTACTGATGCATCCATAATAATTCATAAAGTAGTGGAAATCGACGTTATCCAACACTCAGGAGTTTGAATGTTCACAAACTGTAAAAATGACAAACAAATAAAACAAAAGAAAACGTGATAATTTTGAGAAATACCAATAGTTTGAACAAGAAACCACCAACATGTATAGGAGTGGACCTCACAGTGCTCAATTATTTTCCAGTACTTCTCTATTTTTGAATTATTTACCCGTAATGTTTTTTTATGTGAAAAACTCATTATGTATATGTTTAAAATTGTAGTTTTGATTCCAAAATAAAAAAGGAAAAGAAGAAACTTATTACTGTCTTCTCTGTTTACATCATTTGCTTATTGTGCATACAATATGCATGTTTTATTACAAACCCAGAATGGAAAATTGAAAACCTTTTGCTTTATCCTTTACTAATTACTCCTTGAACAGGTTTGGAAAACTTCACGCAGTAGGTTTGCCTACTTCTGCTTCTAAATCTACGTGAAGTTTTTCAAAAATTATCAGTACCCATAATCTTTGTTTAGCAATAAAAAGGAACTGGTGCAAGTATTTCTGGTAATAATGTAAAAAAATAAAGTTTAATGAACTCGCTTTTGAGAAGCTTGATTGTCAGAAATGTAGAACAGGTTTTAAAGTGGTTTTCGAAATAAGCTGTATTCTGCCATTATTCACTGTTAAAGAAAGCAACTCCAAAAAGTAAGTATGTCAAGTGCAGTATAGTAAAACCTGGACTTAGCGCTTTGAAAAAGAACACCAAGCGATAACGGCCAGAGGATCTTCACGTTATTTTTTTCAAAAATTTTACAATATATATTAATCTTAGCACGAGCAGCAGGAAGAAATGAATTTCATCCATGCCTATATCGCTGAGACTGTTACCTGCTTCGTGTTAACTATATTTAAATAATTATTTTTGAAAATATGCCACATTACCAATAAATGAGAGAGAACATTGATGAATAAAAATAAGCCACTACTCTTGATTAATCAATCTCGCTTTAAGAGTCCATTCCATAATACTCAACTCAGACGAGAGTTTCAATATTACTGCTTCTTTCAGCTTACTATCACATATTGTCATCCTTAAAGATAACATTATTTCCAATTCCGTGCGATGCACTTGATAATATACTCCAATATTAATTACTAGTATTCTGTGTGTGTGTGTGTTTTGAATTTCGCGCAAAGCTACTCGAGGGCTATCTGTGCTAGCCGTCCCTGATTTAGCAGTGTAAGGCTAGAGAGAAGGCACCGCCAACTCTTGGGCTATTCTTTTACCAACGAATAGTGGGATTAACCGTACATTATAACGCCCCATGGCTGAAAGGGCGAGTATGTTTGGTTAACGGGGATTCGAACCCGCGACCCTCGGATTACGAGTCGAGTGCCTTAACCACCTGGGCCATACTAGGCCTCAAAATACAACGAGTCCACTTTAGCAATAAAAGCACAACAGAATATAATTGGAATATTTTAGCTAAAAAAAATAGAGCAATGGCAAGAGAGAGGTATCTCTCTTCCAGCAAAAAATCAAGCAATTAAAATTAACATATGTTTTTCAAATATACCTCCTATTAGCAGTTAAACTGAAGTAAATGAACACAAAGCTATACAAATACATATGATTAAACAAGCCGGAACTAATTAAAAGAGATATAGTAACCCCTCTTCCCCCCACACACATATAAAAAGAACGATTAAGCATGATTCAATTAGATGAACAACTCAAAGCTCTCTAGAAGGGGCGCGACATGGCCAGGTGGGTTAAGACGTTCAACTCCTCGTCACACCAAACATGCTCGCCCTTTCAGCCGTGGGGCGTTATAATGATACGTTCAATCCCACTATTCGTTGGTAAAAGAATAATATTATGATCTTGATTATAATGTGTCAAGTTAGGGTTAGTGATTTGAAATGGGAGAGAATTATAGTCTCTTGCAACGTCTTCATGTACTTTAAAGAGTTGGTGGTGGGTGGTGATGACTAGCTGCCTTCCCTATAGTCTTACACTTTTAAATTAGTGACGGCTAGCACACTCGTGTAGCTTTGCGCAAAATTAAAAAAAAACAAACAAACAAAAGATGGACGAATTAGGTTTGAGATTTTCAGGTTTGATACAGAATTTACTCCAATCGTGTTTTTTATTGGGTGTTGATTAAACTTTCTGTTTTGTTCTTGACTGAGTTTATTTGTGTGTGTTTTTTTTATGGCTGGGTTTCTGGTATTGATAAAATCTCTTTGGAACTTATGTCTGGACAGAATGTGTTTACGTATATCGGGCGTTAGAGTTCAGTGGTTAGGCGTGATTCTTATGGAGCTTTGAGGGACTGTATTGTCTATAGTTGTGGTTAGGGCATGTATAATATTATGGTAGTATTGTTCAATTCCATCTTTACAGTAACAGAACTTACAGGTTCAGGTAAATTGTTTTCTCAGTAAAAAGTTGAAAATAGGCTTCTTAACTTTCGCGAAGTTGGGAGTGGTTTGGGGATTATAATCTTGATTATAATGTGTCAAGTTAGGGTTAGTGATTTGAAATATGAGAGGGTTATAGTCTCCTGTAACGTCTTCATGTACTTTATAGTTGCTTTTTTTTATATTAAAGACAACACTCAATTATTTTCTACTTCCTTCCTAGTCAACCTACGCACGCTTCACAATAAGCTGACGACATAATATTGTGGAGCACGTCTTGAGATCCTCCACTAGCTGCAAAGAAAATACAAAAAATCCTAAACAAAGTCACTCAGTGAGGCAGTAAATAGACAATAATACTCAACCCCACAAATACTCAAACAATTATCCTGTATCGCAGACTCAATAAAAGACATAAATGCGTCAAATTAGCTGAACTTAACTTCTATAATACACCTATCATTTACTCTAAAACAGGAAAAGTTTTAGTCATTACCTTTTTCTGTTTGTTTCTTTGAAGTTAAGCACAAAACTATAGAATGGGTTATCTGTGCTCTACTTCCACAAGTGTCGAAACCTGATTCTGGCGTTGTAAGTCTGCAGCTAATGGGGGTTAGATATAACCATCAACCTTAAACTAACCTGGCATTTGAAAGAACTCAGAAAGTCAAAACTAGGATAGTTTACCTTCATAAAATTAGCCATCACGCTCCCGGATGCAGACCTCAAATAGTAACGCATAAATATGTAGAAAACATTTATTATACCCTCAATAAATTATGGCTTGATGGTAACATACAACATGAACCAACGCCAATTCTGTACACTACAAGAACTACAAAACTATGTGAGGTACCTAGCCCACCGCCTCATGTACTACACACCTACATGCTATGTGAGAAAACACAACACGCTACAAACAGTACTAAAATGTTTAATTAAACTTGTTACTTAATACTACAAAATCCACCCACCAAAATTCTCTGTCATCCGATTTTCGTAAAATCGCTGCCACTCCCAGATCTTAGTGTGAATACCTAGCCGCAGAGAACATCATACATGACAACGCTGACACACAACCTTGATCCATAATTTTAATATATTGTATTATATGTATAACTTTAATTTAGTCTTTTCAGATTCTTGCATCTTAACTACTATTCACTTAGACACTAGCCGGGTTTTATTCGGTCCCGATTAGTGAAAGTGAGTTTTTTCGAGTTACTCCCGTTTTCCCCCACACCAAACTTTTTAGGTTTTGGAACTATAGATTCCAGTCAAGGCATCCAGACCTGCAAGCCTCTGCCCTACCCTGATAAGCCAGTTTGGTTTGATGCGTTGCCGACCTAATTTCGTTTCCTACAACCTGTCGGCCCAGCATGGCCAAGCGTGTTAAGGCGTGCGACTCGTAATCTGAGGATCGCGGGTTCGCATCCCCTTCGCGCCAAACATGCTCGCTCTTTCAGCCGTGGGGTCAATCCCACTATTCGTTGGTAAAAGAGTAGCCCAAGAGTTGGCAGTGGGTGGTGATGACTAGCTGCCTTCCCTCTAGTCTTACACTGCTAAATTCGGGACGGCTAGCACAGATAGCCCTCGAGTAGCTTTGTGCGAAATTAAAAAAACAAAAAAACAAACCTACAACCTGCCATGTCTAAACTTTGTTTTTGCCTACTAGTTTCGTAATCACCACTTTCACGATGATAAAATTTGCCAACTCCTCTCAAATGGAAAGATAACATTTCTGTAAACCTTGATTCTTAGTTTCAAGGGGGGATGAAGGAGGATTCTTAATCTCCGACCATCCTTAATGATTAATTTTCTCAAGGGTATAATTAGTGTTATATCAAAACAACTGCTTGGCACCATTATAGTAATCATTCTCTGAACCATTTACAAAATTTTGATATACATACTCCACAAACAGAGTGTATAATCAAAGGACAAACTTTACATATAAATATTATGACAAAGTAAATAAGACGAATGCCCAGTTAATGAAAGAACCATAAAACTGAAATGCAAGCATTGAATAAAATTTGAACACAATAAGTCGAAAATAAAACATGAGCGTGCTAGGTGTGAAATCTGAAAAGGAGTGCTTCTGGAAAAGTAAATACTCAAGGTAGTTGATGTGTATTTCAAGTGATTTTCATTATGTTATAGAGGTTATATGTTTGTTCTATGATTTTGCTGTTTCAGCTCATTTCGAGATTTTGCTGAAAAGAAAACTACAATATTTTAATTTTTGTAATATTTGGTAGAAGTTCTTTAATTTAATCTTTTTTTGGGGAAAGGGGTGCTTTCATTTTACTCGTACTGTGAAAATATGTTCCTGGTATGTAAACAAAAAGACGATATATGCCGCTTCCATTTATTTCTATAAGATGTTAGACATGTTACATTTAATGGCATTTTAATACCATGTACTAATCTGAGTACATTTTACATATTCGTGAAGGGGTTTGAACAATGCAGTCTTTGGAATAGCTACCTATTTTCTCAGATAGTTTATTTGGCTCGTTTTCTTAAGAGTTTCACAAAAATGAGTGTTCCATGTAAGTTTGTTGGGGTTATGTCAAGAAATCTAAGTTAATTGGTGAACTTAATTTTCATATTATAAAGAGCGAGCTTGACTTGGTTTACTTTTTTTCCTATTTCTTTAAGGACTTTGGTGAATACTGTGGTTTGCGCCTTTTATGGATTAAATATCGTGAAGTATTACGTCCCAGATGTTGAATCACTTGATTATACGATCAATTTCAGGGTGATCTTTCTTGGCCCTATGTGAGGGTCACATGACGTATTCAATATTGCGATGCGAAGATTTCAGTGAGATCGGGGAAGTAAATATCGTTTACGAAGATTATGTACAGTAGAGGCCTTAAAAGTGAGCAATGGGGAACTCCTGTCTGTAAAGTTAAAGGCTGTGGACAGGTTATTGTTGATTCTCACTTTAGTTGTTCTGTATGTTAGAAAACTAGAGATCCAACTTATAAAGGATATTAGTATGTTGTGTTGATAGAATCTGTTTTATAGGCTATGGTGCCAAACACTGTCGAGTGTTTTTCGACATCAAGAAAAGAAGCTTTCGTTGCATGATTTTGATTAAAACCACGATGGAAAGCTTCTGTTTGTAATTTGACGTTATTTTTCCTCGACATGTTTTGTATACCCGTCAAAAATCTGTTTAACTAAAAATGATACAATAATCTGGTTGTGATCATCTTTTCTAACAGCTTCACTACATAGTTTAACAGAATGTATTCTAAGGACTGATGGTATGGGTGGGTTTCTCGTTATCATGAATGATTTAACAGACTTATCGGCTTGTAATTTGCTGGGTTGCTATGACCTATGACATTTTTGGAGATGATACTTATAATTCCTGATTTTCAGGAAGTGTGCTTGATGATAGATTGTACAAAGTATAAAGGTGTGTGAGAAGTAATTCAGACACGTTTTGTAATACTAGTTCTTAATGCTGTCTTCGCCAGGGGATGATATTTTAAACTTTTTAACAGTGCTTTGAATTTTGGCTTAGGATATAAGTCAGTTAATTCTGGCATAGGTGGGAATAATTCATGATGTTTTAGACTTACAGAAAAACTAGGCTTGAAAATATAATTTTTATCGTTAATATGAGGATTCACTTTGAGGTAGTGTTCTTGATTAAAGCTGACTGCGTTTCGCGTAGTAAAACAGTTTTGTAGTAATCATTATACAGATTGACCTTTTTTTCTGTTAATTTATTGTTAATATTATATTTAGTGGTATGGTAGACTCTGAAGACTGAGTCATTGTAAACTGATTTCAATTTGCGTCAGAAAAAGGGACGATTTTCGCCCGTTAATATCAGGAATTGACAATTTTGTTGCCGACTTTCTGATTGCTGATCTTCTATA
Source organism: Tachypleus tridentatus (assembly GCF_004210375.1). Taxonomy (NCBI): domain Eukaryota; kingdom Metazoa; phylum Arthropoda; class Merostomata; order Xiphosura; family Limulidae; genus Tachypleus; species Tachypleus tridentatus. The sequence goes on from NC_134837.1 coordinate 222,716,579, forward strand.
AAGTTTCCTTTTTTTTCAATTTCCGGATTTGTTCTGTTAATAGTAAATTTGAGGTTTGTGTCTTCTTTTTAGGATTAGTGTGTGCATTTGTGGGATGAGCTTCCAGTAGTTAATGTTTAGTACTCTCTCGCGTGGTTACACAGTATTTTGGTTTGGATTGTTTTGAATTTCGCGCAAAGCTACACGAGGACTATTTGCTCTAGCTGTCCCTAATTTAGCAATGTAAGACAAGAGGAAAGGCAGCTAGTCCCCACTATCCACCGCCAACTCTTGGGCTACTCTTTTACCAATGAATAGTGGGATTGACCGTAACATTATAACAACACCATGGCTGAAAAGGCGACCATGTTTGGTATGACAAAGATTCGAACCCAGAACCCTCAGACAATACTGACAATTATTTAACAGATCAAAGCAGTAGCTTGATCAATTTTGTTGCCGATTTTCATCCCGCTAATTTTCCAGCTGACTGTGTTTGGCCTAGTAAAACAGTTTTGTAGCAATCATTAAACAGATTGATTAAACAGGAAGTACACTTGATGATAGACTCTACAAGGTATAAAGGTGTTTAAGGAGTAATTCAGTTGGTTTCGCTAGATAATAGATAGGGACAGAGGGAATCTCCTTAATCCATTCATGCGCGTCACTAATTAGATGACGAGGCATTTGGCTATTGATAAATCAAATTATCCAACTTTACGTCAGGGTTGGTAAAAAGCGTTGCCCAATAGCAGTAATGTATGGCTTTTTAGATCAATATCAAAGTCAGTTCTAGCTGATGAGTTGACAGTAGAGATCAGTTGCTCTAAAAGGATGTCTCTGTATGAAGATGCAACATTGATAATGTGGTCTATATCCTAGGAAAACCTCAAATTGCAAGAACCTTTAGAGATGTTGCGAGTATATAACTGGTTAGACACTGTCTTTGACCGTTATAAAATTTTATCTGTGAAGTCCACCACTTGATGCAGGAGCATCAAAACAAAGAAACCCACATAATCAGTAAGGCAGCTCAGTTTTTCAGTGTTATGTCCCATTTACTCACACGTGAGTAAGGGTTTTCTAGCTGTTAATGAAAACAAGATTGAATTGGTTGAGTTCTCTTTAGTGGAAATTTCATAACAAACGATACAAGTTGAAATACTTATGATTGAATGTGCAAGAGTGTTATTCAGGAAAGTTAAGTCTTTTGAAGCTAATCACACGTTGATGTTATATTCCCTCAGAGGTGTGAATGAAAGCAAGTTCTCAGAAACTTTCCAAATTCATCCAAGTTCATTAACTTGTCTCTGCTATGTACTTTGTCCAACTTTCTGCCATATCAAACCTTAAGCAGCAGTGATTCAACATTCTTTTTTGGCAACCACAGGAAGAAATCAAACTTGAAATGCTTTTTCGAGCACAGTGCACTATTAGATAGACTTGGCATTGGCTTTTTGAGAAAATATAATGAATGCTGAAATTTTTAAATGTAAAATTGTTGAACTTGCTCTTGAAGATGATGGCACTGACCAAATATGAATGTTTTAGTTAAAAAATGCTCAGAAGCTAGACAAACTTCCTCCAGCTTGTGATTCTTTCAATTTTTATATCATGGAAGCACACGACCAAGCTCTTATTTGTATAAAAACACACGTTCCATTTCTAGAGCTTTTCCCTGTGACTAATTATGAAGTGATTTCAAATTGACCAAATCAGTTGTTTGCTATAAATTACCCCAAAGTACTTGAACCATCTTTATCAGCAACTTTTTTGGAAAAGTAAACCAGACTAATATGTATCAGAGTATTTTCGGAACCATAGTTGGTTTGGTTGTTCACGAGCGTTAAGTCAAAACTTTATTAGAATTAAAAAGTAAGATGATGTGTAATGTACTTACCTCTGTTATCTTAAGTTTGTTTGGTGATAAAAAATATTTATCATTTCAAAAGTTATAAATATCAGGCACCACATTACCAAGTAACTCAGCTATAAGACTAAGGACCTATGACGCTAAAACTCTGATCTCGATACCAACACAGTGTAGAGCACACAAAGTTTATTGTGTAGCATTATGTTTATCAAAAAACAAATTAGATATCAGGTAGTAAAACTGCACACGATTGAGAAGGTAATATCCCGTTTCTCTTTTCATATGCAAATAGAAGTTTAATAGTGAATTGTTCATCACAAACTGCTATACATGATATTGTGTTCTTTTATTATTACTAAGTTCAATGGCGCTACGTATAATCTAGTGGATCAGTAGTCTAAATTCAGTAAATCTAAAATTTGTTATATAAATCACGTAACTTGTTTATCTCAAATCACTTACCAGGATGTATTTCATTCAGTACCAACATTTATAATAATACATTTGAAGTATTAATTTTTACACGTGTTTGTGTTCAAACTGAATAAGATGAATGTGACAAAAAGAGCATCTGAAACTTATGTGAATTTTATCACAAATTTTAGGCATATTAATAAATACTACCTGGCTATCTTTTAACATATGAACTGCAACTTGTAGTTAGAACCGACCCTGGACAAAATTGTGACCCGTGATTATCTTGTGCGGGTGCGTACATTACATCACTCTCTCAAAGAGCCCATTCTTCGTTTAGTAGTCTAAATTACAGTAATGTATCATATTTTAAAGCTTTAATGTCTTGCTATTCACACAAAAATACATATTTATAAAGATACAAGTTGTCTTTAGCCTTTAATTAACAATCACAAGGCTTATTCAAGATGGTTAGAAGGATGACAATTCGATATAAATTCATGTATATGCAATGCTGTGAATGGAAATCATGCGTACAAAGTGGAGTTAAATATGCAGTTTGATACAAAAACTGTACATCACCACAAATTTCTTCAGTACTATCCTTACAGCTGTTCGAAGTGTCCACCATTGATATCTTGACACAATGCCATTTTTCTTCTTCGATTATGCTCAGAAAATTTAATGAATAAACCCTCTAAGTCAATATTATGTTAAAATGAGCATATGTACAATAAATACAAATAGAACAATATTATAAGCAAATACAATGAGCACTTTACATATATGTTATTATATAGTACTAAGTCACGAATAACACTGGGGAACACTTTTTCAGTAACTTTGAGTTAAAATGGATATTTTAACTGATTCTGAAGGAGTTTTAGGCGCTGATTTCAAATCTGAAATTAGTTTTTCTCTACAAGCTTTAGTTTGTATGCAATTTGAGGTTAATGAAATTGTACAAATGTGAACTTGCGTAAACCATGTATAAGCATTCCATATATATAGATAGCTTCTAATATTTTGATCATTCTTCTTTTGTTTCAGATCAAACATGGCTTCCAAAAATAGATATCATTGCAGAAACAAGTCTGATGCCTTTTGCTACATATGTGGATGCTACACACTCAATCGTCAGAGACGTAACATATCCTCGTTCGTCAAGCGTGCCTACAAGGCATATTTTGAAGTTCATCTTGGTGATCAAGACAAGCAATGGGCTCCTCTTGTTGTGTGCCACAATTGTGAGGAAATGCTTCGAGACTGGACCAAAGGAAAACGCCATGGTCTGCTTTTTGGTGTTCCAATGATTTGGCGCGAACCTACCAACCATGTAACTGACTGTTATTTCTGCATGGTAAACACAACGGGTGTTGGGAAGAAAAACCGACATAAGATTACGTATCCGAACATTCCCTCAGCTATTCGGCCTGCTCCGCACTCTGAAGAAGTTCCTGTTCCAGTTTTCAAAGGTTTGCCTTCATTGGACGATAAAGACATTGGACATGATACAAGCGAACAAGACAGTTGTGACAGTGAATTGTCAGAAAAGTGTACACAATCGGAGAACTGTTCTTCAGACACTGAGCCTTTCCCCGTCCCCAAGCCTCTTCCCCAGGCTGAACTGAATGATTTAGTGCGGGATTTAGGTCTTTCAAAGAAAGCAGCAGAGCTTTTGGCATCAAGATTACAAGGCAGAAATCTTGTTGATCACTCTGTTAAAGTATCATATTTCAGAAAGCGTGACCAGCTTTTTGTGACCTTCTTTTCAGAAGACAGACAGTTTGTTTACTGCCATGATATCCAAGGGCTTCTCAAAGAACTGGGTGTACCTTACTATAGTCCTGCTGAATGGAGGCTCTTTTTAGACAGTTCAAAACGCAGTCTAAAGTGTGTTCTTTTACATAATGGGAATGTTTATGGAGCAGTACCTGTCGGTCACTCAGTGCATTTGTGGGAAGACTATGATGATATGAGAATGGTCATGGATTTATTAAAATATCATGAGCACAATTGGATCATTTGTGTAGACCTAAAGATGGTCAACTTTCTTCTTGGACAACAGAAAGGTTTCACCAAGTTTCCATGTTTCCTCTGTATGTGGGACAGCCGAGCACGAGACAGACATTGGGTCCAAAAGAACTGGCCTATTCGTGACACCCTTGAAGCAGGCATGCCAAATATAATACAAGACCCAATTGTAAGCAGAGATAAGATCATCTTTCCTCCTCTTCACATCAAATTAGGTTTGATGAAGCAATTTGTCAAGGCACTGGAAACCGAAGGTGAATGTTTCCAACACATCATCACAGCTTTACCAGGGTTATCATTTGAGAAGATCAAAGCAGGCGTGTTTGATGGCCCACAGATTCGAACCCTAATTCGTGATGATCAGTTTGTTGCTAAGATGAAGATGACCGCTTTAGAAAAGGCAGCATGGTTATCCTTTGTGGCAGTCGTTCAGAACTTCCTTGGAAACAATAAGGCGGAGAACTACAGTGAACTTGTGAACAGCATGCTTCTCGCTTTTCGTGATCTCGGGTGCAACATGAGCATCAAGCTTCATTTTTTGAACAGCCACCTTGATAAGTTCCCTACAACCAGGGGGGCTGTGTGTGACGAACAAGGAGAACGATTCCACCAAGACCTAAAGGTCATGGAAGAACGCTACCAAGGGCGCTGGGACAAAAGTATGATGGCTGACTACTGCTGGAGCATTAAACGAGATTGTCCAGATGAAGTGTACAAACGCAAAAGTTACAAACGCAAATTCCTATTTGAGTAAAATACACAAACAAATTGATAAGCTATTCCTATAATTTCCTATAATAACGAAAAATTAAAAAATAAATAAAAATGTCAAATTGCATAAAATCTGTAGCTTGCAGACAAAAAACCGACTTCAGATTTGAAATCAACACACTCAAATTGACTATAGAAAGGTCTTTTTTTTAATGCAACAAAATGAGTGTTCCCCAGTGTAATCGACAATCCATTACCGCTGATTAAAACACATCAATATGTCGATAGAATATGCAAACCTAATTAAATCCGAAACAATAAATATAATATTATATACAAGTTGTACTTCCTCTGAGCCTCCGAAAGTGTTCTGTTTCAAGAGTAAATAAAACAAAAATTAAGAGTACCGAATATTTTTATTTCTTGCTTTTAAGTTCATATGTCATGTCTGCTGTAAACTACAGAGTGCATAAGTTAATTTGTTTGTTTTGGAATTTCGCACAAAGCTATTCGAGGGCTATCTGTGCTAGCCGTCCCTAATTTAGCAGTGCTCGCCTTTTCAGCAGTGGGGACGTTATAATGTGTCAGTCAATCCCACTATTCGTTGGTAAACGAGTAGCCCAAGAGTTGTCGGTGGGTGGTGATGACTAGCTTCCTTCCCTCTAGTCTTATACTGCTAAATTAGGGACAGCTAGTGCAGATAGCCCTCATGTAGCTTTGCACGAAATTCAGAAAACACACCAAACCTCTCGGTGGATCCAGCAGATCGCCCGATGTGGCTTTGCTATAATAAAATATACACTCACAATACTCACATGAATCCTCTGTGTTTTTTTTTTTAATTTTTAAGATAACTTTATTACCTTTATAGTATACCATTTAGTTATAAAATATAAATAGGCTGTGAAAAAGGGAAATTGTGAAATTGAAACTTTACCATAACTTTTGTTTTAAATAATATATAGAATCACATAAAATTTTAGTCATGTGATGTCGAATAGCTAGACCAAACCAATCGATGAGTGCGGGGAGGGGGTAGAAGACATTTGTGCTCGTCGTTTTAGTTAAACGTTATTAAGATTAATTAAATAAAAATGTTAGAGTGTTACTTCAATGTAGATAGTGGTTATCTTGAAGGTTTGGTAAGAGGATTTAAAACAGGGATTTTAAAACATGCCGATTATTTAAATCTCGTACAATGTGAAACTCTGGAAGGTGAGAAACTAAGTGATATCGATGGTATTGATAATGGATAAATGATACTGGTGACTATCATCATACATCATAATATAATTAATATTTATTACTATTAATAATTATAGAAGCATGTATATATCTAAATAAATAGCCTAATATTAGAATTTCCTATCTAAGCAGTAATAATATTTATAGTTTAATGTTATTAGAGCGTGTGTAAATCTATTGCACTTGTATGATGTAAATAATACTAAACTATGTTACTGGTATGAAAAGAATATTACATTAACTTTATTCGAATTTCAACTGTTATTCAGTGTTGTTTTAACCTGGGTTGATTTGCAATTTGATTTGAATATCACTTTCATGCTTTAAAAAAATTGAAAGATGTGCTTATGACTTTTTAAAATCAGTTTTCTATACTTTGAGTTGCAGTAGTAATGCTGTTATTTGTACCTTGCATGTTAGTGAGAGCTCATTTGTAAGTGACAAAAGGATAATGGCAATGTTAATAAATGTGATATGGTAGAAAATCAATTTTAATCAGTGTAAAGTTATCCATATGTGGCAAAGAAAGTTGGAAAAGACTCACTTATATAAGAGAAAGAATTGTGGTAGTGAAGAAGCAAAGAGTATATAAGCAATTCAGTGTTGGTAAAACTGAAAAGTCATATACTAAGTATTTAGCTGTAGTAAAGAGAAATTGTTCTTAATTATTTTGAAAGGAATATTAAAGTTAAGAGAAAAAAAGTTATTGTAACTTTCTTTAAAGCATATGAAATCTAATTTAGAGTATTATGTTTAGGGACTTTAGTTTTACTACAAGGATAATTACATTGCTGGACATAAAACTGAATGGACTATCAGAGTGATGCCAGAGTTAATTATAATCAATTTATGCCATTAAGAGAAGCTGAGAGATTTGAGCTTGTTTAACTTAGAGAAAAGAACAATTAAAAACTTCATTTAGGTCAAATGTACAAAAGATTTTGTGAATAGTCTGTTTAATTAGTATAATAGATGTTGTATTTTATAACAGACACTATTTTATTTATGAAGTACCATGTTTGGTCTAATTAAATATTAAAGTTTGTAGCTAAATAAAAGTGTCATAAGAATATAAAACATACAGTTTATCTTATTGTTAGTGGATAGTTTTACAAAGAGCCAAGACTTTTAGTGTTGGATTTAGTTGCATAATACGTTAAAATTATATTAAACAATATTTACTAATCAAATTCAGTATTAATTAGCAGTTTCCGCTGATCAAATCCACCAAACTATTTTGTCCCCAGTATAATTTGGATGTCCAGTTCCTGGATGTATGATTGATTTGTATACATGCCCATTTAGCAGATTGGTTTATACAGTATGATCTTCCATTTTACCATGGATAAGAAGCTGTATTCCCAATAACACTTGGTTTGTGGATTGGGTTTGACAGGCTGTGTATGGTCTGTGGCACCATTATCAATTTACAATTTAGAGGACTATAGATTGTTCTTTCACAGTGTTTGTTCTATGGGATTAATCTTCTGCTATACTGTGATGTAGATTCAGACCCAACTGTTTACCTTTCCCTTTTTAGTTGTGCTCCTTCCACTTTCTGCCTGTGTGTATGCAACACCTATTTATTTATCAGATGCAGAGAGTGCTTGGTGTAGAAGTGGTGCAATCAACATGTATTTCTCTCCCTATGGAATTCACACCTTATGGGTGTTCTCTGGATGCTTTTGAAGGATACTTCTTTTGTGTCTTTCACAACTATCCTTTTTCCTATTCAATTTGGGATTCTAACTATACATGAGAATGGATTTCCTATACCGAAAATCTTTTTCTAACAAGTATTTAACTCCTCTAACACTTCCTGCTCTTTCTTCCTATTGAAAACTGGCATTTTTTTGTTTTTTCTGCCTCATTGTGGAGTGATAACTCTATAGAATCACATAAAAGGAGATGCAGGTGTCAGAAAGGTGTGTTACATACCTATTGGTTGAGGGTTGTTACATGATGATTTACATCTGGGACTCAACCATATGGGAGTGCAAAGCTTGTGACATATGAAAAAAATTTTGCATATAAAGGGCAAATATGAACACAAATAATTATACATGTGAAAGGAGCTAAGTAACTATTGGAAATATATTTTCAGTATGAGAAAATAATAATTTTTGTGTTTATTTATGCATATATGTATTATATTTTAATAAGAGTTACTGCAGCAATGGATAGTTAATGGCTACATGAAAATTAAAATATTTTGGGTTTACATTGATTTTGTAGATCTCAAGTTACATCTGCAGAGCACGGACTATGGCAGTTTCCTGGCAAATGAAGCTAGTCCTCTAACTGTATCGGTTATTGATGACAAACTTCGAGAAAAGTTGGTTATAGAATTTCAGCATATCAGAAACCATGCAGTGGAGCCACTCTCTACATTTTTAGACTACATAACGTATGTATGCCTCAGTAATTACACCTTTACTGAACAAAAATATCCATTTAATAATTTTATAATAAAGAACGTGAAGTCTGGTGATGAAAACATAAATGTTAATTATGTAAAAAACATTTTCTTTTTTTGGTATTTTAAATTTGGAGTACACTTATTACATGATCATATGAGACCAAATAAGAATGTTTTGATGTTTGCAAAACATCAAGAAGCTTAGGTCATATGTGCATATATAGGCTGATGTACATTGCAGTATCTAGTCAGAACATGAGATCTGACACAGTACATTACTTATGCTTACAAAAATAGCTATTCTCAATCAGTGCTACCCCCTGTATGCAAAAGATCTTTTGCACATGCAATAAGTTTTGAATCTCCCACATCTGGAATTAGCATCTACTTCTATCCAGTTTTTCTGGATAACAGACCACGCTGGTATTTGCAGGAACGAGCTCGTCGACACCGCAGCTAAATCTACCTGCTCTGGCATTATCACCGCTGTGCCTATTCCATACATGGATTATGGTCCTGTATTAAAGACTTGGCTCTGTGTCAGCTGGCAGTCGATTTGGACTGAGAAATGCAAAATCAAACTTTTCCAAACAAAACCCTGTATTGGACTTTGGCCGTCTTGCTTTTGTAAGAATCAGAAAGAGGATGTTGTTTTGACTAGACTACACATTGGTCACAGTTTTTTTAACTCATTGTTTTCTTTTACCTGGAACTGATGCATCAATGTGTAGTCTGTGTAACACTCGGGTCACAATAAGTCACCTTTTAATCTATTGTTAGGACTTTCAATGACTCTCAAGGTTTTTCCCGTAACGTTAGACCATGTTATTGGTGATGGTGGCACTGTCAACCTTGGAAATGTTTATAGTTTTTTTTAAAGGCCATTAATCTTTTTAATGCTATTTAAGTTTTTTTAATTTATACATCAAACCTTTTTTAATGTGATTCCCTTTTAAGAATCATAGTCCATCTGGTTCGATTTGAAATTAGAAAATGGCCGTAACATCAATTAACTTGAAACCAGGACTGGGAAGGCCAACTTCAGGTGACTAACACTGCTGTTTGAACTACCTATTTGTCATCCTGGTGAGTTATAATTAAAATTTTGCTGCAAGTCTTTTAAAACTTTTATTACTTTACTTTTTGAAAATGGCCATAATGTCAAATAACTCGGAACTAGGACTGGAAAGGACAACTTCAGGTGACTGATGGTAGTTCTTGTACTTACCTGTTAGTCTTCCTGGCAGGTTATGATAATTATCATTATGCTACAGAAATTCCTTTATGACTTCTCTTACTGTAGTTTCTCTTTTAACATTGTAGACTAGATGTCAACATTGGTTTTATGCTATTTATGTTTTTAAATGCTGTTTTGTTTTACTTTCATTTCCTTTTATGAATTTTACTACATTTACTATACTTTTACATTTTTACCAGATATGACTCTGTGAGCTCTGCCATGTTTGTTGTGGTACAGTGGTTGCATGCAGGATCTCCTTTACATCTTCTGTGGTCAGTGGTGAATTGTATGCCATTTCTCATGCCCTGGATCTTGTAGAAGCTATGCAGTACACAAACTGCATTGTTAATACTAACTCTCATAGCTCTCTACTGGCCCTGTAATTGCTTCACATTAATACTCGCCCTGTTCTTGTTGATATTCAAAACTGACTGACCCATTTCTCTTTATCATCTACTTCTATCTAGTTTTTTTATCTTATACCAGTCCACATCAGTATTTGTGGGAAAGAGCTCACTGACACTGCAGTTAAGTTTGTCTGCTCTGGTACCATCACTCCCATGCCTGTTTCATACATGGACTATGGCCTTGTATTCAAGGCTTGGCATCACATCAGTTGTCAGTTGGCTTGGAGTGAGCAACATGATAATAAGCTTTTCTAGATAAAACCTTCTTGAACTTTGGTCATCTTATTTATGTAAGGATTGGAAAGAGGAAGCTGTCCTAACTAAACTGTGCATTGGCCACTGGTTTTTAGCTAATTGTTTTCTTTTATCTGGAACTGATGCACCAATGTATAGTCTGTGTAACACTGAAGTTACAATAGCCCACATTTTACTCTTGTGCTGTCGTTATGACCATGAGCGACGGAACCATTTTAAATATGTTTACCCGTGACGTTGGGCAGTTTGTGACACTGCTCACCTTACAAATGTTTTAAAATTTTTTTTAAGATCCATTGGCCTTTCTAAATCTGTTAAAGTTTTTATCAGATGTTGGGTCACTGTTCTTGTTTTAACTTTATTTCCATTTATTCTTAATAATACTTTTATTGTTATTTTATTTTTTTATCAGTTGTTTGTGCCATAACACATCAAACAGCAATAATGACCTTCTCTTTTACTTTATGGATTCTGCTCTGTGATAAGTGTTGCCTGTTCAAGTATGCTTAAACTGGTAAAAGCCACACTGTGAGGCCTCGATGAGTTAACCATTATAATTCCATGGCCACTTAATGCACACTGCAGAGATGGGGTATTTCACAAGATCACTTTTAGATTTCTTTCAGTAATAGGTTTCCTTCATAAGTTTGTCCATCCCAGACAATACTCATTCATGGACTACATGAATAAGACAGAAGAGGATAGCTATTCATCACTGCCATGCTGTCTTTGAACAATCAGTTATGGTATTCTTTTCAGTGCTATGGGTGGCCATAAAACCATATTCTATCTTGGGTATTATCATTCTTCCAGACTTTTCACCTCACTATTTTCACTTTTATTTTCAAGTGGAGTTTGAGAGCTCTTACTGCTTTTCAGTCTTAAGCTCGTGGGGTGGGTGACTGTGGAAGCATTCTCCTGAATGTGATAATGAAAACAAAATAATACATAAAAGAGTTTATAAAGCCATTCAGTTGAGAGTAGTGGAGTGGCATTCTGCTCTGGTAGATAGAGATATCCTTCATGATATAACACGGGACTGAGCTGTCAAAACTGCAGTTATTCCCCATCCTTTGGTATCTCTTCCTACTCCCATGTGGGTGTCTGTTCCTAGTAGCTGGGTTTTGGATTTGGAATTGAACCAATCAGCATAAGACCTTACACAAGTTTGGCAGATGTCTCTATTCCTTCAGTTATTTCTACTCTTGTTACTCCATTATTGCAGTGAGTCATGGTGGAAGTACTTGCAGATTACTACAGTTTTTCACCTTTTGCTGTCCCTTGATGATTATTATTCTGAGGATATTTGTGCACCTTGTCATTATATATTTGAGTTAGATTGTTTACATTACACTGACATTTTGTTGATGCTAGAAGTTCCTGGATTCATCATTCAGTTTCTCACATTGTTATAAAACAAAGACATGCCAATTCCTTATATTTATCCATTTCATTGTGTTTAGTAAAAGTTAATAGAAGGTTTCATTTTTTAACCATCACTTTTGAAAAAAATTTTTTAATCTTAAATTTTTTGTGAAAAAAATGTTAAGTCAGTTTTATTGATTACATCAATTTTACCTTAAATAACCTTATTGATGAACAAAAAACCAAGAGCAAAACTAGTGATTTCCAAAAATTTTAATCACTTTTCACATTCTAAAATTTGTTACAGTTACAACAAAATACTTTCAAGTTCCACATTTTTCTCTTATCCTATTTGGACTGGTGAGTACCTTATTGGTGTTGAGAGAACATATGTATGTCAGATTTCAAACTTTAAGTGAAAACAATAATTCTAATTATATTCCAACAATTTTTAGCTTAAAATATTTTAGAATGGATATTTTGTCATAGCATTTAGTTACTGTAATCTAGGAAGTAAAATGAAGAAAGGTTCACATTTGTTATTTCAGCACAGCTCCAAGGAGTTTTGCATGAACAAAATGTGATTGTAGTTTTATTATACTTTATCTGAAAAAGAATAGCTTTATATTTACTAAGAAGCTCTTACCCATTGAGATAACATTATCCATTTCTTAAATTTCAAGCTTTTGTCTTTTTCTTCAAATTTCTTTTGTACATACATTAGTTATTATTTTTATGATATCTTATCAAGTGATTTAACCATTTAATTACAAAACTCAGATTTGGAAACAGTTATATAGATAATTTCAGTGTGATTGGGTACAGCAATAATGACTTTTCATGTCCTAGTAAAGTAAGTAAAGTGGTTTGCACCTTTAGCAAAAGTTTATGGTTTAGTTAGAAAGTTGCTAATAAGAGTTCTTTTAGCATTGACAAAAAACCATTCAGTGGGAATTTTTTGAAGGTTTGTGAAATAAATGCAGAGCTGGAGAATTTCTTTGTAGTTTATTTTGATGTTTTTCACTTGATAAAATGTTAAAATCTGTGAAAATCTGGATAAGAAGACTTTTGATGAACTTGTTTAGGTTTAGTGATTCCAGTGGATGACAGCAGGATATGCTTGTAACTCAAATCCTTATTTATTTAATATTAATTTTATGTTTATCATATTCAAGCAAGTTACACAAATATATTGTATAATTAGCTAATTAACCCTAGATGCACTGCTGAGTCAAAGTTCTCTAAAGTTACATTCAAAATTTAATTAAACAACTTTATCATCAAGGTTTGTCAATAAATTTTAAATTGAAACATATCTTGTAATTTATATTTTCTGAAATCTAATATCTTAAATTCAAGAGAAAATATTAATTCTAAATTGTGACTTCTCTGTATCGTGAAATCTGAGCTTCAATTTTTCCATTTCACAATATTCTAAAATCAAAAATGGACTGCTGAGGCAATTAGAAAAACAAACTACATATGCTAACAGGGCATTATGTAAAATGTGAACCTCCTACTTTCTTGAATTGCTGAGAAACATATATTTATAACTCTTATCAGTGAAGCTCCTCTAATCTTTTCAGCTTTTTATTTTATATTGATTGACTTACAGTCTATGTTAGAGAAGAGAACTGACAACATTCAGTTGTAAACTCTCTTTATTATACTGAAGATGGTGTTAAAAGGTTGATATATTTTTCTGTACTTTATTTTAATTAAAGTTTTAATACTCATACCAACCATCTTTAGAATACATTTCTTCAAGTGGGTTTCTGGACATCACTAAGAAATTATGATGACAATTGTGTAATCATGAATTTGGTTGAATTGGCTAAGTCCATAGGGAGAGAATTGAAGTCAGACAAAAATAATCAACTGTAATAAACTGTCATAGCTTGAGTATCATTTACAAATTAGCATGCAGAACAAGCATGCTTGCTAAACATGTTGATTAAATTGTATTTAAAAATGTGTAAAGATTTTAAATCTTTATAATAGTTTCATTCAGAATATCCTAATAGTTATTATTTCACCGTGAAACAACATTGTTTCTGAAAACATACCTCATTTCTACACACAAAACAGCTTGATTGCCTATGAGTTTTGCATGTTAGTAGTATTAATTTATCTTTTGCTGAAAAAATGTGCTTAACGTAAACTACATTATGTAGTGATAGCCCTCCAGCAATAGAAGGGCAATACAACCTCTTCATAGAGTAACTTACCTGAAGCACTTGTAATTAAACTTCATTCATTTCCTCTGTATTGCCTAGAATGAATGTCACAAAATTGTTAATAATTTACTTGAGATTTGTGATAATTTGTGTCTGAATTAACTTTTATTTTAGTTCACTTAGTTTAGAGATCATGTTTTACATATACAATGTGTTTTTTGTCTTACTGTTATGAATACTCAAGTGACAGTAACTTGAGCATCTCCATAATAGTGATGATGTTACTAATACAGGACCAGTGTCTACTGTGGGTTCATTGTTTGTGGAGGATGTAAAAGTAGTTGTTCAACATGCTATGGGTTCCTTCTTGCATACTGAGCATCTTTCTCCTTTCTATTCAGTGGATTCTCTGTTTCTGTAATTTTAAGATAACATGGATGTGACAATATATTGACCAGCTATTTCTCCTGCCAGTGTTTATTCTAGGCACAGCCTTCCAAGCTAATCAATATTTGGTTAATATGGGCAGGTTCTGCAACTCCTATTTCACTAGGGATCAGCCTTCACTACTTCACTTTCTACTTACACATTGCACTAGGTTCATTTCCGTTTTTTGGATTCTGACTTTCCTCAAACCGTTCATTCCTTTAGACCTTGCACATGTGCACCTTCTTCAGCAAACATTGTGGGATAAGTGAAACTGTTTTTTTGGATCCATTGTTCTTGATTGTGTCTCCTATTTCTCAACAAAATTCCAGTCTCTCTACAGGTGTTTCTCTTTGGGATAAGTGTCTGAGTGACAACATGAGTTCATGGAGGAGCAATTTATTTGCTGTCATTGCGGCATATTCCCATTTCCTCCATTCTTCTCATAGATCAGTTGATTGTGATCCACTCTAACAATTCTACATTTATTTTGTATATAAGCTGTCAAGGGATACCTTTTTCAGGATTCTTCTTCTATACATTGGACTTGCTGCTTCAAGTTTATTTCTATCAGGCTCATCTCATGATTTATCATGTGCCAGGAGCCCTGAATCTGATAGTATATCACTTTTCTCAACCAGACAAGATTCTGCATATAGAGTTATCTCTTCACCATCAAGTTTTTTCATGGATTTTCTCTTGACTTACCTCTCATTGATGTCTTCACCACTCATCTCAACATCAAACTTCTCTTCTTCTGGTTCACAGCTCTTAATTCTTTAGCTCTGGTGGTTGGTGTTCTCAAGAGTAATTTTTTTTAATGTATGCCTACTCTGTTCTTTATCTTATTTTTCATGTCTTTGTTTTAATGTTACACTCCTGATTAGTTTCTGTTAGTGGCACATCTCTGATTTCCTTTGCTTCATAAGTTAGAACCAATGCCCCCTTTTCCTCTGTCTCATTTTTGCTTTCACTTGCTCTAACAACACACACATTCCACATTCTTCAACTCTTGTCTGTCAACATGAGTTGTGGTTTTTCATTATTGGTTCATTTGCCACTACCTTCTTCTGAGCTATTTTTGGTCCACATTTCAGCTTTTTCACATGTTTGTTCAACCATCAATTGTCTGTTTCCATTATTGCTAGTTATTGGGTAGTTTTATGAACTACATTTCACATTTCCTATCAGCAAAAGGTTTTTTTTTTATTATTCTTCCTTCTCCACTTTGTTCAGAATCTTATTTTTTCAGTAACCCCTTCATCCTATTTTGTTGTTTAACTGGGACCTTGATATAATTTTACATGCTCTTATATGTGCTCCATTTACACTTTTGATTACATGTTCCTTATAACTTCTGTTTTCAAAGATGTATTTGCATCTTTTCCTTGCCTATCATATGAATGTATATGCTGTTAATGCTTCCTGCATTCTCTTTTATCATAATTACTTCTCTGTTCTGACCAGACCTCTTTCTATAGGACTTCAATTGCTTGAAAATGTGATTATTCTTTCTCTCATCTTTATGTTTTTTCAGACTTGGATCATCTGTTGTGTCTAGTTTGGATTGTTCAATATTTCTTGGCAAGTACCACCTACCTTTTGTAGGGTTCCTGCCCTCATTTGTTTTTCCTTTAAGACCCCTCTTTGCCCATGGACTTTGCCCTTTTATCTTTACAGGATGACATTGTGCACTAGCACAATTCATATTGAAGGTATATTTTAGATGAGAGTTAGCTCAAAGCTAGTAGCATTCAAATCTCGCAAGAATTAGTTATTCTGTGGAAGTGATGAGTATTTACTGAAAATATGTTTTCAGGGAAGGAAAATGTTAACTTCTGTACTTGTATTTAACTTCATACTTAAGAGTATATTTTGTATTGCAAATCATGAAAATACTTATCGTATTCTTAATAAACAATTTTGAATATTAAATCTAATATCACTTAATGCAATTATTTTATATGCCAATATTCAAACAATACAATAAGCCTATTGTGATCAAAATAATCAAAACTGTAATAGTTTTCCATTCGTACTTCTCTTCATTTGCCCATTTTACATTCCAAATCACGTGAAAAAATGTCGTTTTAAATCCATATTTTGTCCCCCATATGACACTGGCCAAGGGGACTTTCTGTCAATACCAGAACTTCAGTTGGGTTGGATGATGAAAGATATGGAGAACAAAATATAAATCTGAAATACTATTTTTATACATTGCTGATTTGGAACCCAAAATACACAAATTAACAGTAATGTGGAAAGACAAGTTTATGTGATTTTTCAATTCACAAATTTTAGACCTAGTATTTCATGAAGCTTTTTTAACTTGTAAAATGAAAATGCAAAAGATACACCATAAATATCCAGTGTTGTAACAAATAAGAAAAGAATTATGTTATGGAAGTCAGAGAAGGTCACAATTTATTTAAAAAAAATAAGGTATTCTCACATGCATTACTTCAAAGCTCATTGTTATATATAACATTAAGATACACAAAATTAAGTTCTAATGTATCAAGTGGTAAAGACCAATACATTGTAGCAGAAATATTACAAAATTATTTATTTCCTGAAGAAAAGTAATACTTCACAAAAAACATAACTCTCATTCCAGAGACAAAAAGTTTTGATTTTTGGTAATTGTTGAGTAATAAAATTATTACATTAAATTGAAGTTGAAGTATTAAGCTTTCTTTGTAAAATTTTAAAAACCAATTAATAGAATTTGAAACTACTATCCAACGACCTGCCAAATGTGGATTGTTTTTACCTACTTATGAACTTGTTTTAATTGCACATCTGTTTTTGTTGCTTTTGTTGTTCTTGTCTTGACTTTTAAATCAAAAATAATTCTGCTTGTTCTCTAGGATTTGTTCCCTATATATTTATATGTATATACATACTGTATACTTTGTTTTGCATAATATATTAAGGATTAGCTTCAGATACATTACTGTTTACACTGTCTGACCTTATGGTTTGTTGTGGTCATCAATAAAATGTAGATTCTGAAATGTAAAACCCTGTATTGTAGTTAGTCTATTGAGCATATTGAACTTGGCTTTGAAGGTCATTGTTGTGAGTGAGAGACCAACTGTCATCAAAGGCCATTAAGTTTTTTTATAAATATTGTAATTTTTTAGTGAAACAAGAATGAAGTTCATGTTTTAATTCACTTAATGAAATAAAGTATATTGAAATCTGTGTTGAAAGGTTATCACTTCTGCCAAAGATTATAGATTCTTATAACTGGTTAATTTGATTTAATCAGTCTGCAATTTATTTTAACTATTTATGAATTTCATTTGAGTAAGCTATGTAGAATGATTGTCGTGTTTTAAAGAAAATTTTAAATTATGCTGTTGGTCATAAGGTAATTTGACACTGATTAATTGTTGGGATCATTAGTCATTTATTTTCCAGTAGGACTCTTAGCTAGAAAAAAGTGATAACCAAAAACAATAATTTTAATTAGTTATTTTTGTGTGTCTTGGCATTTACTTATTAAAGTAAACAACCTTGAATTAACCACAAATAATAGAGAAATCATGATGACAATACTTCTATCACTTGGATGACTGGAATAATTGAAAACTGTATCATTCAGAAATACTAATTTTGATAAACTGATTATTGTCCAGCCCTGAACTCATGAATGAGTTAAAAAGCTAACACATAATATATTCAAATCACTATACTGAAATAAAATTATAAAACTCTAGAACCCAAATGCTTTCATAAGGTGGAGCTTTCTTATCAAGGGTAAACTTATGCGTGCCATTTTTCTGCTGAAACGCGGATTTCCGCGGTTTTCAAACGGCCAACGATCACCCACGAGATTTGTGTAAATTCGAGGAGAAAATATGAGCGATTTGGGGGCCGGGTAGGTGGTTTTTGAGGAGAAATCGTATTTTTTCAATGTTTATTGCAGAAAAAAAAAATCTGACCGCCATCTTGGAGGCAGTCTCGTTGCAGGTCTCGTGGTCTGGTATCGTGTGCATACCAGACGATAAAATATTCTCTACGCTCCAAAGAAACAACAGCGATTGAAATGTTTAAAAGGAAAGATGCTCATTTTGATCCTGTAGACAAGAGAATGTGTAAGGACATTAGATCAGCAGCTTCAAAGTATACCTCAAAGCTGAGGGAGAATCAGAAGAAAAGGGCAGAAAGGCTTGAGGCCTATGGTTCTGTGAAATCTGGCCCAGCCACCTTGGCTAAAGAAAAAGTCCAGAAAGCCGCAGAGGCACAGAGAGCTGCCCATTCAGAGAAGGAGAGAAAAAAAGCTCGGAAGAGAGCACTGGAAACCCTTGTCTCGAAAAAGAGGAAAGCAGCCAAGATTGATTAAAGGAAATTAAGTGATTTGAAATTTGACTGTAATTTATGCAGCAGAGCAGAAGTTGATATCAGTGACTGAAAAACATTTTATTATTATCTGCAGCATACAGTGCCAGTGGTTTATTTTAAAGCATATCACTAATTTTATTGTGAAGCAATGTCAAAGCTTTCCTTGATTTGCTGTTTCAGTTTGTATTGTGAAAGAATGAAAAATATACTGATATTGAGGTACCAGTAATTTACTGACAAGATTGTATAGATGAACAAGTTTTACTGTAGGTAGTCATGTAGAGTAATTTTAAGTAATATGAAATTTTAATGGAATACATGCAGCAGAGCAGTAGTTGTTGATGTCAGTGACTGTACAAAATTTAATTTCTGAGGCATATCACTGATATCAGTAGTTTAATATTGAACCATATCAGTAGTTGAATTTTTAAGCAATGTCATAGCTTTCCTTCATATGCTGTTTTAGTTTGTTTTGTCAATTTGTGAAAGAATGGAAAATTCACTGACATTAAGGTACCAGTAGTATAATGACAAGATTGCATAGATGAACAATTTGAACTGTAGGTAGTCATGATTAGTCAAAAGAGTAATTTTATGTGATTTGAAAATTGTATGGAATATATGCAGCAGAGAAGTAGTTATTGGCAATGACTGTAAAACATTTAATTGGCAGCATACCAGTAGTTGATGATGATGATGTTATTGATGACAAAAAGGATAATAATGAAATGATTTGTATTTGAAATATTTATTTTGGCTTTATTAACTCATATTATTAATATATTTTGATTTAGAAAAAAATTAAACTGAATAAATAGCAAATAAACAATCTTAAATTTCATTTATTTACTTTTTATTTTATTTGTTAATTTTAGATATTTTGATATATCTTCTAAAAAATGAATGCAAATTAAAAGAATAAATCAATCTGCTGAAACTGTAAATGAAAGTTATAGTTTTTATTAGTTTGATTTAGTCTTTTAATTTCCTTTTGTTATTTTATATGATATATATTGTGTACTTTTCCAACATTGCAATGTCAAAAACATAAAGAAATTATGTCCCAGATTGCACCAAATCACACCAAATAGCATCCATTTTTTAAAAAATTTCCCAGAACCCCCTAGTCAGGCATGGCTGTGCCACGCTGTGACGCCAAGCTATATACCTTTTTCTCTTTTTTTTCATAAATGTCATTGGCATGCCTGTAAACTAAAGAAGGGATGTTAGGTTTAAATTTGTTAAGAAATTATCATCCCTTGAGCACATTGTGCTCAGTATTTTTTATCCTCATGTAATTTTTCTTTCTCTGATTTTATCACTACAGACTCTCTTCCTAGTCTTTTATTACCTAGGAGCATGTGATGTGAACAACTACTGGTGAAACTCATTTCTTAAAATAGCTATAGGCAAAGCTTAAATATCAGTATTTTATATATTGGCAAGAGTAGCCATATAGTCAGTAAAGGGGTATGAAAAGTAATTTAATGTATTGTAGGAGAATGTATGATTATATGTATCTCCTGAAGATGATAACAATGAAATTTTATTAGTAGTTTAAGAGGTTTGAAGTGCATACACACTGAACATGAGTGGGGCCACTTGCTAAAATCACACCTAGCTGAATATATTTTTTTTTTCCTTTACTGTATAGCTTGACTGAAATTGAGCAATCATTTGTAAAATTAATGCCTTTTGATGTATCTCAAAACACAGAAGCATGTGAAACACGGATAAGGGAAAATTGAGCTATTGAAGTTTAGCATTATTCTGGGCTGTATAACTTGCTAGCATATATATAATTTCAAGAGGGATAGAGCCTAGCAGAACATTACAGTTGTTTATAGAGTCTCTAATGAATAAATAAAGTTTTTTGTTCATTTCCTAAATCAATTGGATGATCATATGGCTTCCTAATCACTGGGACACTAAACAAGGTTTAAAACTGAAATACTTTAATGTGTGAATGAAGCTAAGTGATACTAATAATAAAGTAATTTTATACAATGGGAAGTTAACAAACAAAAGTAGTCAAAGATTGAATTTGTAAAGAATAACTTATTTTTTAAACAGAATTGAGATTCTAGTATGTTCATTCAATAATAAAATTGGATAGCTCATCTTCAGTGTGTGCATGTAGGTTGCATTAGAAATACACAAGATCATACAGACAGGTCATGTGGTTTTCTCTAGCCTTTGGGATTGTTTTCATTTGCACCTAGTGCAAATGGACACTGATGCACCACTTGCATCTGTGAGGATGCAGCAGTAGCAACGAACTGTTTCTCTTAGAAGTTACAAGGGGGGACAAGGAGCTGACTAGTTAATATGTTTTGTACTTTTAAATGTTGTTGGTAAAATAACAGTTTCTTCTTAAAAATTTTACAAATATTGTTTGTTAGACATGGAAAATGAATATCAGAAGGGGTATATCAATTTCAGAACCTCTGTATTAAAGGTATCCAGACAGTTAAAAAATGTAACAGAACAAACACATTTCATGCAATAAATTCTGTATGGGACACATTTTAAACATTTTGTGTGTGTTATTCCACCAAAGAAAGTTTATCATTTTTTAAGAATAGCTATGAATTATTAGAAATTTTTCTTGTGAAAAAATAATATATTTACTTTGAAATATTTCAGCTACAGTTATATGATTGACAACATCATCTTGCTGATCACAGGAACTCTCCACCAAAGACCAATATCAGAGCTTATTCCAAAATGTCATCCATTAGGAAGCTTTGATCAGATGGAAGCCATTCATATTGCTGCCACTCCTGCTGAGCTGTATAATGCTGTATTAGTAGACACTCCTTTGGGTAGGTATTTTTGTTTTAAATTAAGAATAGAAGAAGGTTCATTCACTAGACAGAAATTCAGTGATAGTTTTAAGCATTCAAAATTTCATCAAACAGCATTTAAACAGTGTCAGATTTTTTCTTTTTTTGTTTAGCAGGATCTATTATGTATAACGATTAAATAAAATTTATCGAATGGCTAGTGTAATGAAAGTGTTATGATATAATAAGTATAATACATAAAATTTCTGGTAATGCTAATAATGTTAATGGTTAATTAGGGAATGATTTTATGTTAAAAAGACTATGGTTATTAACCTTCTTGGAAAATAGGAAAATAACCATTACATAAAGATTTATTTTGCATAAGTCAACTGCATTGCTTTTAACTCTTTTGCTATGAACTCAGTTTATTTGACCTAAATCTTGACCCCAAATTGACCTTTAGTTTCCATAATATAAGTTTTAATATGTTTTTGTATTTTCACAAAATTTTTTAAGCTTTCAATAAACATCACAAATCTTTTGTACACAAAAAATCAGATTTTTAAAGCTGTGTATATTTATAGACAAAAGTCAGAATTTTTAATGAATTATATTTACTAAAAATTTCTCCTTAAATATATGGAGTCAAAGTGTTGACTAATTCAAATGCAAAGTGATTTTATGTTAAGGTTAAAAATACTTTTCTTCATATAAAAATGTTTTCTAATTTCTATACAGTACATTGTCTCTTCTCACATAAATAGCTATATTTTACCTGTAGAATAAAATGGTTTTCAGTCAAGTATAAACTAATAGTTATGGTCAAGTAATTGGTAAATTATGAAAATTAGCATTTTTTGAAGGTTCAAACACTTATTTGGTAATGTGTTCCATTTCTTTAACAATCAAAATATACCTTCATTATAGACCTATACGTGAGGAAGAACCATTACCACAAATACAAGCTGTACATAGTTAATTATTCATTGAAGGCATTATTGTGATTTTACCATAATTAATGGATGAATAAATATTGTAATGAAAGCATATTTTGTATAAAGATTATTCATGAGTGAAATCAGTAAAGTATACTCCAGATATTTTGTATATTGTAGCTCCTTTCTTTGTGGATTGTATCTCTGAGCAAGATCTGGATGAAATGAACATAGAAATAATCAGAAACACACTTTACAAGGTACATTCATCATCACATACACTTAATTTAAATAAAAATATTTATAGTATTTTTATAGTGTTCATAGTAATGTTTTATTCTTATTAGATAGTAGGGCAGGTTGATGTTATTTATTATACGTCTGTCTGCCTAGAATTAGAGTTGGACAGTTTAATAAAAATTGCTGTTAGGGTGATTGTGAAAAAATAATAAACTAATTGCAATTATTCTAACAACTGACTAAACCAGTTGCTTTGAAAATAATCAATAAATCAGAATTATAGATAACTTGATTATCACCAAGTAATCAACTAATAAAAGTTAGGGTTCCCTTATTACTATTTTCAGTTTCTAAATATCAAAGTTATTGAAATATTACCTTTTTGTTTTTTGTTGTTAAACACAAAGATATATAATGGGCTATCTCTTCTATTCTATATGGGTATTAAAACCTAAATTTTGCATAACAAAATATTTTTCAGCTTTGGACAGGCATGGACTGGTGATTGTAGGGGGGATTTTGTGATTTTGAGGGCCTGTGGTACAATTTCAATAGCCATCAAACTTATTTCCTCACCTTTTCTGTATATAACAAAGCTACTTGGGACCACTTGCTTCTCTCACTAATTTTGAACTGGTGACTGAAGGAAAGGCAATTGCCTGGGAGTACTCGTAACCTGCTTAAGTGTTAAATATACAGGGTGTTTGGAAAGTCATTGTGCACTTATATATTTATTAACAGGCATGTTTCAATACAGAATGCAGGATGTAAATTTGAATGACAATTATAAACAATGTTGAATGTGACCCCTGTTGGCATCAGTACAGGCCTGGATCCTTCTTATTTTGTTTCTAAACACTTCTATCAATTGCTGGCTTGAAATAGACTGAATAAAATGTGGTTACAAAACTGCACAATGACTTTCTGAACACCCTGTATAATTGTGTGGCTGTTTTCTTCAATGTTATGAAATTAGTTGAGGATCTGAACCATTCTATGTTCTCCAAAAATTAACAAATAAAACATCCAGATGTATATACATCACCAAATACTATTAAAAAGAAGCATTAGATACATGTTTTTATTTGATAAGGCAATTAATTATTATAAAAGGTTTTATAGTTTTCTGCAGTCAACACAAGTTAAGTCTACAGAAATCCAATTAAGGCCTCAGTGAATAACTGGTATTTTCTAAGATAATAACAATATGAATGTTAATTAAAAACTACTGCAGTAACTTTTCATGCCATTCCTTTTTCCAGATATTCTAAAAATGTATTTAAGAGTGTAGATATTTGTTTCATCAAAGTTAATATTATTTTAAGACATTGACCTCTCATAACATGGATCTGTTATAGATTAGTTATTGCTTAAGAGTTAGAATTCTCATATTATTGGTATCTAAAATGAATGTAAATGCAAGTACTTTAACTGTATAAGCTACTACTTAAAAACAATTCAAAATAGGTATTTGTTTATAAATGAACATTATAATTTTTTAATTGTAAATAAAAATATACTGTATATTTGATCAGTAGTATTTCAGATTATTTGATTTCTGTAGGGCTTATTGGTGTATAGAAAACATTTCTACACTAATGCTAATACTTGAAATAAATGGCTTTATAACACACACACACACACACACACACACACACACACACACACACACACACACACACAACAACAACAACAACAACAAGGCTAGGCCTGGCCTAATGCTAGTGTAAATTAACTACTATTTGCTTTTAATACGTAGTATGAAGTGAAAAAATGTGTAATATTCTGAGTAATAGTGTTATGCCTTCAAAAATTAGTCACATATTATTGTTTGATTCTCCAAGCTCTCTGTCATTACAAAAAGAATTCAATGAAAGCACAATACAAAACATTGTAAAATAAAGCATACTGTATGATCAGATCTTGGTAAAAAAACATGTAATATTGGTATATACATTTTAGATTTTGAATGGAATATGAAGTTCACCAATACATCATAATTGTAAATAAATTATTTTTTCATTCACTTAAGGCATATCTTGAAGCTTTTTACAAGTTCTGTAAGGAGACAGGAGGAACAACAGCTGATGTTATGTGTGAAATCTTATCTGTAAGTGAAGAATGCATTAATGTCAGGTTATCAACTCTGTTTATATACCACACATAGTACTAATGGGGTCCATATGCTGCATTATATGAAGTAATTTTTTTGCTTGTTACAACATTCAATTTGAAGAACTTGCAGAAAGGGGGTTGAGATCACTTATTTTCTCTGTGAAATATATAAGAGAACTTAGCAATAACTGGTGGGCTTAATTGTAATTTTAATATACTTTTGTTTAAATTTTTGTGTTTGATTCACTTTTTGCTGGAGCCAATTTAATGAACAAAGTTAAGGAACTACATATACTTTGCTGCATAAATAGTTTGAGAAGTATGTTCAGAAAAGTTTATGGACTTCATCAGTAATTCTATAGTTAAGAAACATTAGAAACAGTTTGTTATTGTCTGAAAGTTTTTTTTCTTTTCCAATAGAAACATATTGTGCAAAACTAGGTTTGTAACAAATCAAAACTGTAACATGCTGATTGATTTCCTCTATCTGTAAAGTTGAAAAATAATATTAAGTAAGGGAACAGAGTTCACTTTTCCAGATTTCAAAGGATCACATCAGTATCAAGAATAGTTTGGATTTTGGAAAAATATTTTCTTGTGTAATAAGTAAAAGTAAGGCTTTTTTTTTTTTTTAGTGTGCAAAATACTATTTTAATCTGTATGGAGAATTACTATGAATATGGTAAAACTGAAAAGATGTTCATGTAGGATAGAAATGTAAGTTTTCTGTTGACAAAGCTGATGTAAGAAGTATCTTAGATATATCATTAAAATATGTAAATGTGCTTTTAATCATAAAAAATTTGCTTTGCTGAATTGTTAAAGGGAACATCTATGTATATTTTTTAATGAAATTAGAAGTTAATCTTTCACATGTCATGTTTAGTTTGAGGCTGATCGTCGAGCTTTTATCATCACCATCAACTCATTTGGTACAGAGTTAACTAAAGAAGACCGTTCTAAGCTTTATCCTCATTGTGGAAAGTTGTACCCAGATGGTCTGGCTGCTCTCTCGAAAGCTGATGACTATGAACAAGTTAGAGCTATTGCAGAGTACTATGCTGTAAGGAACTCTGAAATAAGAATTTTCACAATTGAAATTAGAAACTTATTCTGCCTAGACTTTTTTTCTGTAAATTTTGAAGTAAAACTATAATATTTTAGAATAACTTTGAATTTGTATTGCTTGTATGTAAAGTAAACAGTTCAGTTAAAAGTAGTTGTTAATGACTTGTTGGGAAGAAAAAGGTTATGATATAGCAGTGTAAAACATTGCAAAAATATTTTTAATCCATTATTAAA
This sequence comes from Tachypleus tridentatus, assembly GCF_004210375.1. Taxonomy (NCBI): domain Eukaryota; kingdom Metazoa; phylum Arthropoda; class Merostomata; order Xiphosura; family Limulidae; genus Tachypleus; species Tachypleus tridentatus. The sequence goes on from NC_134837.1 coordinate 222,742,858, forward strand.
CAATAGATTCAAAAGTATGAACAAATTGTTTAGTAAAGCCATATTGACAAGACAGTGAGTTATTCAAATTGACCAATATATGTGGTCATTCCACTTGACAGTTATCTCTGAAAGTAGGATAAAATTACTAAAAAAAAAAAAAGCATTATGGGTGTAAATAAGAGAGGGCAAGGTCCAATTAAATCCAAGTAATAAAATGTTTTATCTGACAATGTTACCTTAGTTCTTATGGTGTTCTATAGTTGTAAATAATTAATAAAGTAAAGTAAATTTGTATTTTAATTGATTTTTAAACAACAAAATAAAATTCAAAGTTGTTAACATAATCATGATATTTGAAAATGAATACAATGCACAACATAACTTTTAAAACACAAGACTTCCTGTGAGATGTATGGTCAAAATTGTATGTTAAATGTCTACAAGCTAATCAAAAAGAATAATAACTACTTGGATTTAACATTTGTAATTTGACAAGTTAACTTTGATCAGTTGCAAAATATATGTACGTTGTAAGGAAAAAGTATGTTTTTATTACACAGTATAAGACTGCCACACTAGCATAGAGTGAATGTAATTACTGCCTCACCAGGAAAGTGGTCATCTTTTAAACAAATCTAAAGAACTGTAAATTGCAGATAATAAAACATTTAAGCTCTTGGCTTGTGGATCATTCGTGTTACTCTTTGTGCACATACTTTTTCTTCTCAAACCCCATTTGAAATACTTTACTTAACGGGACAACAAATTATATTCTAAAGTAAACAATTTCTCATTCTTTTCAAATTATTATCAGGTGCTTTTTATGATTTAAGTTTATTAGAAAATAAATGCATATTTTTAAACCCAACTTTTCAAACTATGGAGAAACAAAAAGTATTTAACAAATCTGTTTTTCTGAAACAAGTGTTCTTTACAGAGATCATTGAAATTTCTAACAGGATGAAATGTGGAATAAGTTCAGTTGTCCCTCCTATGTTACAGTAGTAGAGAGGTGAATTAAAACTTCTGTTTTCAGGAATATTGGACATTATTTGAGGGATCAGGTAACAATCCAGGAGAAAAAACTTTAGAAGACAAATTCTTCGAACATGAGGTATAGTATTCTATTTGGTTTAAGGAAATCATTACAAATACTTTTCCTTTCAAAATATATTACATTTTCCTTGTTCTTAAGTATACAAAATAGTTATGATGTCAGGGGCTGTATAATTTTTTGTTTTGATTTTGTAACTTTGTGCAAATACATTATTGAAAATTTTTCTTTAACTCTTTTAGAATGAACATCATTTTGTGGGGATGCCAGATTTTAATGAGTTACATTTACTATTTTCTTATCATGGTATATAAATAAGCTTGTATCTAATAATCTAAATTTTAACCATATACAAGTTTTAAGCTCTCAATTTTATAAGGCAATATTTTAAAAACTTCTTAATTTCATCCTAGTGTAAAAATTATGGTATTTGCTTTGTTGGTATCCATTAGTTTATTTACTTACCCCCTCAAAGTCATATGAAATTTAATGTAAATTACACAGTATAATGCTGTCATTGCTCAGAGATGGCATAATTTTTATAGTTTTCAGTCTTATTTCATTACAGAGCCATAAAATAGAAAATCAGACTCTACTTGCCCCTTCTGCCACTAATGTCTTCTCAGTCATATTTAATACTACATTATTTATAAACAGTAGAAAGCCAGTCTATCAAATGAAAATTTATGTTGTTTTCTGTTGAGAGAATTGTTTATTTCATTTCCAGTTCAAATTTTATCACACAAGAAATGCAGGTACAAGCTTAGCTGGAATTTTAACAGCTCTTGTTGCATAGGGAGAAAGCCAGAAAAATTGTGAAAGTTACAAGAAATTGGCTGCTATTTGCTTTTTATTATTTTTTGTTACATAGTACATTTATTTAATTAACTCCCTCAATATGGGCATGAATTTGAGTAACCATGTGATCTCTTTGTATTTGTTGAAAGTCTATTATAGATTTGATATTACTAACACTTTATAATATGTATATCTTCATAAAATTTGGCACACTTTTAGTAAACATGTCTTTCACATGCAAGAGAAACATATTTTTTAGTGAAATACTTTTAGTAAACTAAAAAAAACCAAAAACAATTGTCCATGAAATAATGAAGTATTTGATTTGACTAGTCTGTGTGTAAAGTGATGTTCAGATTAAAAATACTCTTCATCATCTCAAAAATCTCATATTTCAGTTATGTAATCTCTAGAATGTGCAACTTCATTTCAAATATGTTTTTGTTTTGTAAAACTATTTTATTTGCAATGTTCTCCACCATAACTCTGTACAAGGTTGGTCAGTTTGAACAACCACCAAAAACAAATCAAAATAAATCTAAATTATTTTTGCTTTCTACAATTACTTCATACGTAACAACATTTGTTTATCTGAAATAACTTTAAACTCATAATAGTTTGCATCTGTTTATAATGACATTTTATTGTTTTATTGCCCTTTGAATCATGTCTGACAACTGTTCATGCTATTATACGTTGGAAATCACTTTGAGAACATGCAGTTTTTGCTATGCTAGTGAATTACATTATCCACAAGCTGCTGACATGCCTCATAAAATATATTTATCACATTATCATTATTTAGATTTGCTTTTTTCTGTGTCTTCCTTTATTCTGTTGACTTCATTGGAAACCATTTTGGGATAATCTGCTTCAGTTCCTTTTCTTGTGTGATGTTTTGGGTTTTTCCTCAGTTGCTGAACCTTACTTGATGACTGAAAGGTCTTGGAGCAAATACTTAGATTTCCTTCTATCCACTGACATTGTGCTTCATGCAGGGGAAATTTACTTCTCAGTAATATAAAGGTACAACTGTGCTTTATCTTCCACAGTTGTTTGAACTATGTGATTTAGCCTATTGCCTTTAGGTGGAAGCATATTCCAACTCTTAAAGAATACATCTGCCTCTAGAAATTTGCAATCCTAGAGCAGATACTGTAGTTAACCTGAATAGATTATAACTTTCTAGTATTTGTCTCCCCTTTTATGGTCCCAAGTTATTTATTATCACTCTAAACGTTGTTGGAAGACTATCAGGTTTGATTCTACATTTTTCTTGTTTTTTGTGTCTCAACTTTCCTCAGCTCTAAAGGGGATAATAGTTTCACTTCTGTTCAAGGGTTATGCTGCTTGGTCAGAACATTATCATTAGAGTCTTTGACTTTTGTATGCTTATGGGGTCTGTGAGGGTGTGACTTCAAGAATTTTGTAAATATGGTAAATCATGACCACAGATCTATGGGCACTACAGGTCTTTAAGTCAGGATTAGTAATTTGGTTTACATCTTTTCTACCATGATTTACCCAACCCATTGTGTTTCCTTCTTCCATAGGTCTTTGGATTTTAGAACTTCATTCCCAGACTATCTATTGGAGGTAGATATAGAGAGATAGATAGTCATGTCAGTTCTTCCAGGATTTTATTTCTGTTTGTTTGTTGGGTCCATGAAAACAGACTGATGTCCAGTCATCAATCTTTGTCATCTATATCAATTCCCGGTTGGCATTTTGTACTAGGATTGTGGATGTCCAAGTTTGTTATCTTCGAGTCTTATGTGCACATTGCCGTAGTGAAGGATGTATTGTCACTATAGTTGTTTTTGTGCACAAGGGTCAGCATATGAATTTTGCTGAATCACATGATGTTTTGTTGTCACCTCTATTTTCTACGTCTGTTAACACATCATTCCATTGAGTGGTTATTGCTGACACCATTTTGTCAATTGTCAAAACATCACACGGGGTTATACTTTGAAAAACAACTAAGATAGCTTTCATTATCAGAGCTGAGACATCTGTTCATGCTTCAACACAATGTCATCAATTTCATTATTTTTTCATCACATATCTCGATCAGCCTCAGCTGACTCCCATCTAGCTATATGCTATGAAACATCAAGTCTGACTCTCACTTACCTATCCTTTTCTCACTGCATGGAAGGTTCTTTTTCTTTTGGGAATGTGGACATCACTCAAATCTCTCATGGCTTTGGGACAAGCACACAAGATATTTCTTAAGTGTTTTTTCTGTAACCATTAGATCATAAATGGTAGGATCACT
>NC_134837.1:222747472-222813977 GCF_004210375.1 Tachypleus tridentatus
GACACAATTACAAGTCGCTTTCTACAGATATGTCACGCGTTCTCTACTCTGTACGTTATATACGCCAATTTTTCAAGAGTACTGTTTTCCTTCCTTTTTTGTTTACCAAGTAATATGTGACTTCCTGGCAATATATTTAAATGATGTATGTTTTTCTCCACGAAATATACGTATTGTTTTCTACTAATAAAACCTTCTTATTATATGTATATTATACATGCCACGTGTTTATTATTAGAATATACCATTTTTATATATATATGTTGATTATACAAAATATACCCTTATGCAAATTAATTGAAACAAGACGAAAAAATTACGATTTTTTCAATTTTTTGCGTTTTATTTCTGAGAATCCAAAAATTACTCACAAATTAATACATGATATGACCGCCTTTATTTTTCAGAAGATCATTAATCTGCTTTGGCATCAAGTCCACGAGTTGACTACAATCTTTACTAATTTTTGGATCGCAGTACCGCACCTCAGTTATGGCCTCAATTAGCTTATCTTTTCGTTACTACAGTCTTTTCTGAAGTATTTCTTTACAAATCGCACAAAGATTTTCAATAGGACTTAAGTCTGGAGAGTTTCCAGACCAGTCCAGCACCTTTATTCGCGTTGTAGTCATAACATTCTTCACAAGTTTCGATGTGTGGCACTGAGTCAGATCTTGCTGAAAAATGCCAGATCCATCTGGAAATCTCTTTTTCAATTCTGGAACGACTCTTCTCTGCAAAACTTTGATGTACTGTGGTCCTTGCATCATACCTTCTACGATATGTTAGCCTCCGACGCCATAGTAGCTGAAAAAGCCCCAAAACATCTTCTTCAAGGGACGTTTTACGAACTGATTGATGTGAAATTCTCGAAGTTTCTCACCTGGAGATCTGTGAACATGCAGACTTCTTTGACCCTGTACGAAGAAATGAGTCTCGTCACTGAATAACATCTTCCTCCATTGTTCTTGCGTCCAGTTCTTGTATTTCAGACCCCATTGATACCGTTTATTATTCATTGAGTTGGTAAGAAGTTTTTTTGACTGGTCTCCTTGCCCTTTTAACGCAATTTCAAATGACGTAATATTCCTCAAAATTTCGTCATATATCCCAAAAATAGATACACCGTACTGCAAAACACAGCTAATGACGCCGTCTGTGTGAAAAAATGACTATTAAATGAAATCAGCGGGTCCAGCGAGCCTACACCGGCCGCCATGCTGAAAATATTGTAAAATGACAATTTGTTTCAATTAATTTGTACAAGGGTGTAAAAGGGGATACTGTTTGTACAAAATCCACTTGAAGTAAAAAGGATTTTCAATTCTTCATTGTTAACCTGAAGATGACCTAAGAAGGTCGAAACGTTGTTTTGTGCTATATTTTAATTAATGTTCTAATACCCATACCTTTTTTTATTTAGAGGGAGTAGAATATTTGGGTGAAGGACATTTTTGTTTTTATTTATGAACACAGGAATTTTGTTTAGTGGACAAAAGTCTATCAAGTTCCATGAATTCTGCTGTGGATCGATGGGACAGCTATCTGTCAGACGAATGAGAATCCATTGAATGAGTGTATAACTAAATAATGATACTGCACCTAAAGACAGGTGAAGAGAGGCCAGGGTATTCACTGGATGCTGCTGTAAGAATGGAAATGGGAATAGAGATATACTTGCCAAGTTGTGTATCTCTGTAGGGCAAAAGACATTTCACTTGAGGAAAGAAGGACTCTGTTGGAGGAATGGAGAGATCTGTTTGCACCCGTACTGTAATAGTAGAATGGAACGTAGAAGTATATGTCCAAGATGAAAGAGAGGACAACATATCTCATACCTCAAGATAAATAATGTATGTGATTGTCCGTAATTACTATATCTTTTTCTCCTCCACAAGTTTTGAATAAGAATGAATGTATGAGAGGTGAGAATCACTACCTTAACACCATGTGGGTCCAACTGACATTCATAGATATCGTGGCCTTTTCCAACACAATTAACACACGTTTAAGAATTCTGATAAGATGTCTTAGAGTGTCCAAATTGTTGTTACTGGAAACACCTAATAGAGTTGCGAAAAAGTGCATTCTTTATGGTTTAAATAAACTGTTTTGACAGTAGCAATGAATTTGTTTATGAAAATGTCATAATAAGAGCATTGGTAGCAACTTTATTCGATTTCTTTTAGTTGAAGTGTGGTAAACAGGCAAAAAAATAGTAGCTGGAGAGACCAGAAATATTCTCTGACGCAGTACTATGTAGTAATTTTTTTTAAGATAATCCATCTAAAGAAACTCAAAGTCACATGGGAAGTAACCTCAGTATGAATATCACCGCTGTACTTCGATTTTTTTGTCGAATTATTTGAACAAGATATTTCCACACCAATTTTGAAGAGCCCTTTTATACCTTCTGGATGAAAAAGTGAAAAAGGAGACATCTGCCTTAAAGGTTTGTCAGACAATTAATGAAGAATGAGAAATCAAGTTACAGAATTAGTAGGAGATTGTGATTGCTGAACAATGTCTTTTAACGTGGACTATTTCCAACTGATGTTATTTTTAAAGAATTTAATATTCATGAAAAAAGAAAAGATTCAGTACCAATCATGGAGTCCCACAAGAGGATGTACTATATCGAACTAGTATAGTATAGATATGCTAGAGTTTCATAGGTACTATACCCTAACACTTAGCACGAGACATACTGTCTACAACCCTTGTTGAGGATGTTCAATACAGGCATATGTTTCTAGGCCAAAATAGTGTGTTAGAGATACAACAACTCTACAAAGAAGCCAAAACTCTAATATGCTCTTTGATGCCTATAAGACCATATATGATTCATAAGAATTAAGTATCACATCATTAATATCATCAGCTGGAACGACTTTCACAAAGGACAAGGCAAGTATTACTCGATGTTGGGCAGAACATTTTAGTGGTCTGTTCTGCAGATATTCTTTAATAGACCCAAAAGTATTTAACCAAGTATCTTAACAATCTATCTAAGATGACCTAAACTTCCGTCCCTCTATACGAGAACTCAAGACAACTACCATCCAACTGAGCATTTTAAAAGTTCCTAGTAAGGATAGGATTACACCTGCCAGCCCCAAACTATCGAAATATCTTACAACATCTTACCCTGTGTATGGTAAGTAGATGTTAAAGTACTTTAAAGTTATCGTTATTATCCCATTGTTTAAGAAAGGTAGTGTGGCAGTGACAACTATTGGAACATCATTATCACAAGTTAAATACTGACAAGTATAGTTCTAAACCAGCTTATCTAGAACATACCAGAGAACATATTACCTAAAGCTCAAAAATGTATTCTCAAGATGTCTAGTATGCAAACTCTCTTTGTTAACCTAAAGATGACCTAAGAAGGTCGAAACATTGCTCTGTACTTTATTTTAATTGAAGTTTTAATTAAGAGAATACATTTTTATTTCAAGTGTATTTCTCGTCATCACGCATTACCTGAAGTTTAATGTAGCTTTTAACCTGATTTGGTGTGTTTTGAGCTTTGCAAAAAACTATATGAGCGATATTTACACTAACTGTTTCTAATTTAACACTGAAAGACTAGAGAGAAGGCAGCTTGGCATTATCGCTCACTACCAACTATTGGGTTACTCTTTTACCAAAGACTATAAGAATTGACCATCACATTATAACTTCCCCAAGGCTGAAAGAGCAAGTATGTTTGGTGGGACGGGGATTCAAACACACGACCCGCAGATTGAGAATGCAGAGAAACACCTAGTCACGGTGGGTCCTTTCGACCTGAGCATAACATAATAGACAAGATGTTTGTAGGAAGGTGAGTGTAATAAAAATGTATAGAACAGAATATGTACCTATATAAAGTGTTTTCAGTGATCTAACAAAGGCCTTTATTACAGTCAATAGGGAAGGCTTATAAACAACTCTCTCAGAAAGTTTACAAATAATAGTTGGCTTTTACCCAAGGATTCAATAGGTTGGATTCTCTGAAGGGGTGAATTACCAGGTCCCTTACATCTTTAATGGTATCAAGTAGAATAGCGTCCTAACTCCCATTTCATCTTCTTTTTCACTAACTCCTGAATTATACTGTTGAAAATTTCCAAAAGTGTGATTACTTCAGATGTCACCATGATGATTTACTCTTTTGTCTTTGGTGGCTTCAAGAAAGCCTGAAACAACTCATTCAAGAGACTCTGCACCCTATTTTAATTGAAAGAGAGTGGCCTATAAATCATTGTTAATACGTTTTTTGAACCACCACAGCTTTCTGACTTTTCCATTCGCCTTTGAAAACTAAGATACTCTCGCCTACAATACATTCATTCAAAACTGGAAAATGTAGAAAACTATAAATACCTTTTTATAACAGCTCCAGTTCTGGAAAGACTATGTGCTAGCATGCTCAATCAGCACAACATCAACTTCTCCATCAAATTTACAGTAAACAATGCAGCAGTGGAAACTTCTTTCTTATATACTATTGGACCCTATTGTAACAGATTTATTGTTATACGCTTATTCTGTATAAATTTTTTTTTGCATTTGACGTATATTCTTAGCTGTGTTTTGCGCAAGCCTTACCTGTTCTCGAAATCTGTAGATTGTTCCTGAGAGTAAAAATCAACAATACTTGTTTGAGAACAGTGTAGAAATTTCTACAAGCTCGCATGATTCTTATGTAAAGCAGCTAGCCGATAGAGGAGAATATTATTGGACAGATACAGTCAGTGTGCTATAGGCTTGAGAAGCTTTTATTGTGATTAGCGTCTATTAATCGAAAAACTGCACAATTGGACCAGGAACGTTTGAGACTTAGAACATTACAAATCGTACAACTTCAGTGAATTACTTTGAAGCTTATTATTTTTATGAGGACATTAAAGATCTTTGCTGGTGGGAGTCAAATTGTACCCAATGTGAGTCCAGCCAAAAAAAAACAGCGTTAACTTAGGCGTAGCATAACAATATCAACTCGAATTAATTTGCTCGTCGTGGACGTAGACCATCGATAAAATATTCAGTTCGATCGGATATAAGACTTAGTATAGTTTGTAAGTTTGTAAAATTGTTATATATAAACCATTATTTGTAATAACTATTGGTAATAACAGTTATTATAAATTGTATTGTTTTTATGATTGTATATTAAAATATGTTTGAGCTAAGAAATGAAATTGTGTATATCAATCTTGTTGGCAAATAACATAAATTTAATACATATTAATATTTAATTAACTACTAAGCTCTAACTAAAATTTCGGTTATTTGAAGTAGTAATATATAATAAATCGGACACCTATTCGAAGTATAGTAATAATACTTAATATAATAAACTGAGGGCTTCTCCGGGATCTGAATAAGAGACAAAATTCGAAATAAATTCAAATTCAAATCATAATATGATTTAAATTTATCAGTGCAAACAAAATTTGATCATAGTTAATCATCAAAGTTTTCTTAAATCGCCCGCCCTCGAAGGAAACTGAATTGCTTGAAATTGCCAAAATTTTAGAACTAGAAGTTAAAAAATAAATGAGAAAAAATGAATTCAAAAAGTTTATTCTTGAGATACACTATTTGGCCAAAAGTATGTGGACACTCCTTCTAATTAGTGGATTCGGCTATTTCAGCCTCACCTATTACTAAAAGGTGCATAAAATCAAGCATACAACCATGCAATCCCCAAAGACAAACACTGGCAGTAGAATTGGTCGTATTAAAGTGCTCAGTGACTTTCAACGTGGCACTATCATAAGATGCTACCTTTCAAACAAGTTAGTTCTTTAAATTTCTGTCCTGATAGATCTGCCCCGGTCAACTGTAAGTGCTGTTATTGTGAAGTGGAAATGTTAAGGATCAAGGACAACTCAGTCACGAAGCGTAGGCCACACAAGCTCACAGAACGGGACCGCATAAAATCGTCGGTCCACAGTTGCAACATTCACTACTGAGTTCCAAACTGTCTCTGGAAGTAATTCAGAATAAGAAGTGTTCATTGGGAGTTTCATGAAATGAGTTTCCATGGCCAAGCAGCCGCACACAAGCCTAAGATTACCATGCGCAATGCCAAGTGTCGGCTGGAGTGGTGTAAATCACCCAGCCATTGGACTTTTGCAGCAGTAGAAATACGTTCTCTGGCGTGATGAATCACGCTTCACTATCTGGCAGTCTGATGGACGAATCTGAGTTTGGCAGATGCCAGGAGAACACTACCTCCCTGAATGCATAGTGCCATTTGTAAAATTTTGTGGAGGAGGAATAATGGTCTGGGGCTGTTTTTCATGATTTGGATTAAGCTCTTTAGTTTCAGTGAAGGGAAATCGTAATGCTACAGCATACAATGACATTATAGAGAATTGTGTGCTTCCAACTTTGTGGTAACAGTTTGGGGAAGGCCATTTTTTGTTTCCGCATGACAATGCTCCCTTGCACAAAGCGGGGTCCATAAAGACATGGTTTGCCAAAGTTGGTGTGGAAAAACTTGACTGGCATGCACAGAACCCTGATCTTAACCCCAACCCCATCGAATACCTGTGGGATGAATTGGAACGCCGACTGGGAGCCAGGCTTTCTCACCTGACATCAGTGCCCGACCTCATTAATGTTCTTGTGGCTGAATATGAGCGAATCCACGCAACCATGTTTCAAAATCTGGTGAAAACTCTTCCCAGAAGAGTGGAGGCTGTTGTAATAGCAAACGGAGGACCAACTCCATATTAATGCCCATGGTTTTGGAATGAAATGTTCATTAAGCATATATGGGTGTGATGGTTGGGTGTCCACATACTTTTGTTTATGTAGTGTATTAGTATATGATGATTTGTTATCTGAAAGAATACTTTAGTGCCTCCACTAGCTGACTAGATTTTAGTGATAAAGATAAGTTAGAAATCCAACTAAAACTTTAAAAACTCAAGCTTGAATAAACCCACATCGAAGCCCAAAAAGAGGAAGTCCGCATCGAAGCGAAAAAGATGATAGACATATGTTCAGACGGTGATTTTATAGAATTGTCACAAACATTTTTGGGTCCAGCATGGATCTTGTAAATGATTATCTTACTTACAAGGCTTTAGTGAGTGGCAGTGATGGACGTGAGGTATCTGATTCACCTAGTAAAATTCCGTTTGCTGAAAGCAAATTGATCCATGAGCAAGAAAAAGATCTACAAACTCTTTAGTATTTAAATATGCACTCTCAGAAGTTGAAATGGAGAATGTTTCTCCATTAATTAATTTTACAAAAGTGATGTGCTCATAAGAAAATTGAGACCGTCAAATGTATCAGCTTCAAAGGACTGGGCTGTAATTTATCAAACTGTTTTTCCAAAAACATAATAGTTTGATATATTGAAAGTAGCCCATGGAATCCCCATCGAAAGTCATTTAAGTGTGAACAAGTCATATGACAAAATGATGGAACATTTCTTTTGGCCGAAAACCAAGCAAGATATTTCTTACTTTTGTAAAACTTGCCATATATGTGAATTGGCTAGAAAACCTAATAAGAAAATTTTTGTTACTCTTTTAAAACCTATCCTATCGTTCAAAGAACATTTCAACTATGTAATAAATAAACTACGTTAAGCCAAAAAAAACAAACATTTATGCTTAAGCACTTAAACGTGCTATATAATTTTGTAATCGCATACGTGATATTTTAGTTAAAAATTGGCGTTAGACGGATTTACCGTTGATTTTGGTGCCTGCGCTTGTTTCTGTATAGTTTTTTGCTTGTAACATATATTCTCGCCTGTGTATTGTGCAAATCCCACCTGTTTTCGAAATCTATAGAACGGTCTTGAGTGTAAAAATCAACAATACGAGTTTGAGGAAAGCGCGTTTGTTCCGGCATGGTCAGGTGGTTAAGGCACTCGACTCGGAATTCGAGGGTCGCGGGTTCGAATCCTCGTCACACCAAACATACTCGCCCTTTTGGCCGTGGTGGCATTATAATGTGACTGTCGGTCCCACTATTTGTGAGTAAAAGTGTAGCTCAGGAATTGGCGGTGGGTGGTGGCTAGCGCAGATGACCCGCGTGTAGTTTTGAGCGAAATTCTAAAACAAACAAACAAACGAAAGCGCGCTGAAAGAGTAATGAAATCTTTATAAACTTGCATGATTTTATAAAAAGCGGCTAGCCGAGAGATGAAGGAAAATATTATTGGACAGCTACAATCAGTGTACTAGAGGCCCAGGAGCTATAATTGTGATTAGCGTCTATTGATCGAAAAACTACAGAATTGGACTAGAACGTTTTCGATTTCAAACATTAGAAGCCCTTCAACGTCTGTGAATTACTATTATTATTTCTACGATGACATTAAAGATCTTTGCTGGAAGAAGTCAGCTTGCACCCGATATGAGTTCAGCCAAGAAAAGACAGTGTTAGTTAAGGCGAAGTGTAACAATATCCTTTGATAGATTATTTAGGTAGAGCATTCATGATGAAACTTTATAGAATGGAGGGCAACTGTCTGTTGTGGAGACACAAGTGTAGAGGAAGACTTTCGAAACGTTTGTAACTTTTTCCCACAATATCAACTCAGAATTAATTTGTTAGTTGTGGACCTGGACCATCGATAAAATACTCAGCTCTATACCGGATACAAGACTCAATACTGTTTGTAAGTTTGTGAAACAATTAATAATAACCGTTATTATAAATTGTACTTGTTTTATGTTTCTATATTAAAATATGTTTGAGTTAAAAAAGGAAATTGTGTGCATCAATCTTAAGCATGCTCACATGCATCCCTGAAATCTGTCATTAACATTATATTGTGGGACTAAGTTACAAACTTGGAAGTCCTTGTAAAAAACCAAATTACTTTAGGGTGGACTGGCTTCATGATAAGAAAGAATAAGCATCGTCTTTCCAAGCAGATCATTTATGAATGACTGAAAGAAGGGAAGTGTAAACAGGGACATTCTTTCAAATGCTGCAAACACCGTTTGAAAACCCATATTCAGCTTTATAGTTTAAAACCAAACAATTCTGATGAGTCAGCTATGGATAGGCTTCCATGACAGTTTCTCATGATGAATGCATATCAACTATTGAAAGACAATTGGAAAATATCACCAGGAAGTTTCAAGAAAGCTGTGTCAAAGAACTCTTTCTAATTCAATGGACTCTCCCTGCCTCCATTGTGCAAGACTAGGCGCATAAAGCTTTGGTCACCGAAACTATATGCATTCTCAGAGGTGAAATAAGAGCGGAAATATATGCAACCATCATCGAACACGATGAACAATCTGCTACTATTCTAAGCTGTATCGTAAACTCTTGATCTCTGACTGAATGTGTGGTTTATTGTTAATCTATATATTATGAATAGCAACATCTTCGTTTCGCAAAAACTACCAAAAAAACAACAAACAAACTAGCTGTCATATGTTTTATGCACCATTTTATAGGAAGCATTAAGTGGCATTGATTTATTCTACTTGTATCATAGGATTGCCCAGAAATCAATGTTTCAAAAAAAAACAAAAAAACTAGACTAGTTGAATTTTATTATGTATACCAACTAGATAAGAGCCACAGTGATGATATATTCTATCAGAATGAAAGTCATGTTTAAGAATTAAATACACTTCCTCATACCCGACGTGTGTGTATTAATTGGTACATACTGAATTATTGATTATTTAGTAACACTTGATGACAGCTTTTTGAATGACTTAGTTTTAATCATACCAGAAAATGTTAGAAACAGTAACTGAAAATGAAAAACTTATTATATTCGACTCAGTTGAGAAGCTACTCTTTTTATAGTTTTACTTTGAACTTGAGCATACAAATGATATACGTTATTTATTTTTAAGGTATGATTGCCAAGAGGTACTAGTAACATAGAAAATTTAAGTAAATCACCCTCTTTAAGGATTCAGCAATGTCGAACTGCAGGGTTGTCCAAAAATTAGTAGTCCTTTTAGTAGTATTCTGATTATTGTTTGTGTGTGTTTCAGGTTAGTGTTATAATATATGTAAACAATTCATAACCAAGGCATATAGGCTGATAAATAATCAACGAGAATACTTTAATTCAACAAATAATCTGAAATGTGTGAGAATTAACCGTTGGACCGCTTTGTATAAATGTACACGATAGTTCATTAACTCTCACTAGACTACCACTTGTCACAGGACAAATAATAAAAAAAAAAAGATTAGGCTTCAGATAGTGATGGACTGTACATCGTATATATTTTATTCACAATAGACCTAAAAACATCGTACATATAACCTACCTCAGTTCTATAAATAGATCTGCAAGATTACGAAATTTTGTACACACTTAAGTTCACTATGATAAAATTTGTCTGAACAATAATCATCAATTAGGTATAGTTCATAAAAAGATCACTTTCTTTCAAATGTATTCTGATTGACTTGGGTACATCCTTAATTATTATAAACAAAACAGTCAGAGAACAGTATATTAATGTTAAGCCTAATTTTATTTTCTAATTCATATACAAGCTTACCAATGCAAGTCATGCCATATTAAACTAGACAGAAAATTTAGGACTAGACGATGCTAACAGCAAATACTTCGTGAATAAAAGTATGTGTTTATCACGCTGGCTTAACAAAATGATTTATTTGTTGCACATAACAACTGCATTGCTATGACAACCTACTGGAGAGAATAGACAAATTCATCATTAAGGACACTAGACTTATAAATAAAAGTAACACACATACGCATAGAAATAATTAAATCAATAAAGTCTGAAGCTTACGCTTGCTCAGATAATTCTTTGAATTACTCTATGAATACAAGTAAATAAAATCCATTCCACAATAATTTAGCAAAATAAATTTTAAAAATTCGTGTTCAGTTATTTGTATTTTTTTTCTTTAAAACAAACATTTTCGAACAGTTTGTTATACGGATCAAAATAAGGAAAGAAACAATACCCTGTAAAGTTAGTTGATATGCACATCAAACTTAATATTTGGACAATAGAATATAAAGCCAATACAATTATCAATTAAACCTTGTTATAATAATATGATTTGTATGTCATGTTTCCACTGAGGAAAAATAAAGTATAACGTTAAGAACATAATTTGTAAGTAATGATATACATTGTTAGGCCTCATTACAATAAAGTGAGTACTGGTACGGCCAAGTGATTAGGGCGCTCAACTTGTAACTGAGGGTCGCGGGTTCAAATCTCCTTCACACCAAACATGCTCTTCCTTTCAACCGTGGCGGTGTTGTAATGTGACTGTCAATCCACTGGTCGTTGGTAAAAGAGTAACCCAAGAGCTCGCGGTGGGTGGTAATGACTAGTTGCTCTCCCTTTAGTCTTACACTGCTAACTTAAGGACGACTATCGCTGATAGCCCAAGTGTAGCTTTGCGCAAAATTCAAAAACAAATAATAAAGTGATGTGTACATAACACTTCTGTCAAGGGATAATACAATATATGGTTAGTGTGTGTTCTCTTATAGCAAAACCACAGTGGAATCTATGCTAAATCTACCGAGGGAAATCGAACCGCTGATTTAAGCGTTGTAAATCCCTAGACTTACAGTTGTACCAGCGGGAGACATATATGGCTTCTAAAATATTCTACTAGTAATTACACACGTTGTTCATTCTCATTACTATTGCACATCGTGTTTTTGTTTGTTTGTTTTTTTTCAAGAAATATTACAGTATAAAGTTAGTAAAATGATCATTTAATACTTCTATACATTGATCTTGTTACGACAATGTAATATGCATATCAAGATGAGCAATGGAACAAAACCGGATAAATTTAGCAAAATAATAACTTCGGATCAGAGTAAACTACGAAGAAAACTAAAAATTAACCTGGTCATCAGTATGGCTAATTAAATATAATTTTCTTACGTTTCTGCTTGTGACGACTAGAGTGCATTGCTTTTCCAAATGAGTATTCTCACTGCAGCAATATTTTTGGCAGTTATTCCAGTAATATCTTATCATATTTGGCAACCTTAAGAGATTTAGGTTCATCCCAAATACATATATTAAGTTAATAATGCAAAATAATCTTATCACGAAAATTATAATAATAAATCAACGTAAAAGATAACCGTAAATCATAAATACCATTACTATGTTTTATTGTTTAATTTACGTGTAGTTTTATTAAATGTAGTTAAATCTACTTGAATTTGTTTGTCTGGCCAAGTAATATTCCTTCAAACATACCAAGATTTATTGATGTGAAACATAACGCCTACAAGAAAATATAGCTTAAAATGGCGAGATGAAAATGATAAAATAAGGAAGATTGTTGATCGCAGGTAATAAAGAAGTAATATAGTAAACTTTACTTGGGGAACACAGAAACGCTTGTCGTCAGTTTGAAATATTATCATAGAAGTAACTGGAGAATGCTATATTGGTTTTTATCCTACTTCTTCTTAAAACGTCTTTTTAACAATGAAAAGCTTATTAAGTCACCCCACTTTATAATATAAAGGGCAAATTGATGAGACATATTACTATGTCAATTATGTCAATTTAGTAGCAATAATATTTTTCACAGTACTACAACACTGTTACTGGCCCGGCATAGCTAGATGGTTAAGACAGTCGACTTGTAATCCAAGGGGCGCGGGTTCGAATCCCGTTATACTTAACATGCTCGCCCTTTTTAGCCATGGGTTGGTAAAAGAGTGGCCCAAGAGTTGGCGGTGGGTGGTCTTGATAGCTGCATTCCCTCTAGTCTTACACTGCTAAATTGGGACGGCTAGCGCAGATATCCCTTGAGTAGCTTTGCGTGAAATTCAAAACAAACAAACATAAAAGGTTATCAAACTCAACATTCCTAAGTTACACAAAACGGTTTATTATTTTGTAGACAGTTCAACATAACTAGTTGGTAAGTAAAAGACATAAAACACTTTACTTACTTAATTTTGTTGTTTCTAGAGCTCTCAGAAAATAAATAGAGTGTGGCTTGACGTAGCGACATAGACTACAACGACGCGGTGAGGCTTCTTTGTGTTACAAGACGCTGCATTTTATGTACCATGGCTCGGATCAGACTTATTGCAGGTCTCTTTCTGGATGGTCCTGACACACCATATTTGTCTATACTCTTTTGTTTTTCATGCCGTCAATCCCTTCTGATAACATTTTTATGAGCTGATCTAAAAGTATTTTTCATTTGAAATGACTGTTACGTATCCTTGCCAGAAGCAACCGATATTTGACGGCATCACTCTACTTACGAACAGCAAACAATGTCAAAATTTATTTCTAAAAATATTCAAGTTGTGTCAACTGGAAACTATTCCATTATCAATGAAACATTGAATTTATTATGTTTCTCACTAGAGTAGTGTAAATTATCAGTTAAATTTACGTCTTTCTCTCAGTGAGAAATTAAATGTTAAAAAAACATATTAGGTCAACATCAAACCAAAACATTGCTTAACAGTATTAGTAAAAAACATAGGACACTGTGTTATCCACAGTGCTTATCATCAAGATCTTTGTCAGTCATACATGTATATACAAAAACATTTTTACTAAGGAAATTACGCTGTTGTATATTGTATACATTGTATTCATGTTCGTAATTAAATATACACAAATTATTTAATATATATATATATATGTATACATCATAAGACATATACTAATTTAAATACATACTTTTATTTAAATATGTTGTATTTATCATTTCACAAATGTAGCACCAGAGGTCAATGTTCAGTGGTGAACCTTACAACTATAGTAACTGAAATTTATGTCAGAAACTCTTTGCTACATGCTAAAGTACATGTATGGTTATCAGGTGCCACTTCCAATCTAAATTAACACTAACTTTAATATTATCACTAAATAAAAAATAATCACAAAGGGAAATAAGGAGAAAGGCTGTTTCTGCCACAATTTAGATCACATTCTATTTTGTCATTTATTTTGTCTCATGTAGCAGAATTGGAAGAGCACATAGAATTATTTTCGCCATCATAACGCACAAATTAGTTTACGTTACCGATTTTCTCATTTGTACTGTCCACGAGTGACACAACTGTAAGTCTGTATCTTTATAACGCTCAAAACCAGGTTTTGATACTCATGATGGGCAGATCACAGAGAGTCCATTGCGTAGCTGCGCTTAACAAGATTCAAATAAAATAGTTTAACCTGCTATCTAGGGGTTGTAGAAACTCACAAAGTTAAGATACTTAAGTGTAACAAAATAAATTATATCATACCCTTATGCTGATATTAATGTCATAAATGTTTATTTTTGATTCTATTTTATACCATAACAATCTTAACGTACTTCGGGAAGACTTGCACAGATCTCCAGGCCAACATGTATAATTTAGCACGTAGACACAAGCTCCCAGATACCAGGAAGGCCAAATCAGTTACCTATTTCTTCAACTCTGACCATTTCATATGCTGTAAATGTTTGTCTATCAAGAATCATGTGTACTATTATTTAGAAATATCACTAGATATCAATTAGATTTGCAAGACTTTTGACAGATGTTTTACTATCAAATGTTACTGGATATCTTAGAAAGTAAACGTAACAATTTTTTTAAAGATGTCGAGCTACAGATCAATAAGCACCCCAGTGGTACAACAATATGTCTGCGGTATTAAAGCGCTAAAAACCGGGTTTCAGTGGTGGATAAAGCACATATAACTTCAAAACAAATCAATTAATTGCTCTGATAGTACTATAATAAAGCAGTTATCACATATTATAATTTTCCTGAAGATATCTTATATCAGTTACGTAATCCCAGTACTTTTTCTATATTAATTGAGTAAAGATCATATAGCGCATTCCGTTTAGTATTGGAATCAACAGCGGTATTCGTCTCCGATGTTTCAAGTGCCAAAGTATCAAAAAATCCAAAATTAAAATTACTGACAGATTCATGCACTGACGTCATGATGTACCTACTACAAGCCACAATCACCATGTTGTGCTGGTTATATATAAAATATGACCAGTGTAGCCAGAATCAAATTCATTAGGCACTGTAACTGTATATCACTACCAAACCCAGTTACCAGACCGAATTTTCATTCGAGTAATGTTTTGCTCTCATAACGTTTTTGATATACGGCCATCTTACTATACACCTAATCCATTGAGAGGTCTAATTCTCGTCAGAACATCAAGAAATTTGGAAACACACGACAATAAATGTTGATTGACTAGATGCTTATCCACAATGCTTTGAATAAAACTCAGAAACTCAGGAAACATACAACTGACAGTATGTGTCATCTATTCAACTGAACCATCAGAATGAGTATGATAATGTAAAGTGTGTATTTTCGTCAAACTCAACATTTAACACGACTCTACAAAGAGAGAAAAAAACATTTGAGAGAATTCTTTGTTTTTGTGGATTCTTCCAATTACTTCGAATCATGTTATCTACTTACCAATTACATGCCTCAGCTTTAGTCAGGGGACCAGCAATATCTGCAGTGCTTCACTGCAGTGAAAAATGTACAGCACCTTGCCAAGTTTCCTTGCTATTATCAGTATTTCATTTAGGCATAATAAAGGATTTGACTTTTTTAGGAATTAGTTACGCTTTCAGACCTGAGTTATAGATGCTGTAACGGACTTACCGTTATACGTTTATCGCAATATTTACGTTTGTTTTAGTTTCATGCATGTGACGTATATTGTTGAATATTAATTGCGCAAGTCCCGCCTGTTCTCTAAATTTGTAGAAGATTCTTGAGAGTAAGAATCAACAATTCTTGTTTTACGAAAACGCTAGCGTGTTTTTGAACATGGTTGAACGTTCGAGAACCTCGCATTAAACTATATAAACCAACGCACCGAGAGACAATTTTACATTTGTTGCTTAGCTACAGTCAGTATACTATAAGCCTTGGGAGTTTAATCATAAAACTACAGAATTTGACCAGGAACTTTTATATATTTCGAACGTTGCCAACCTTGCAACTTCAGTGAATTAACTTTGGACGTTAGTATTTCTAGGAGGACATTAAACATTTTCGTTGGTAAAAAATCAGCTTATAAGGGTATGGAGTTAGTCAAGAAAGAACAGCGAGGTGTAACAGTATCAATTGAGAATTAATTTGCTTGTCGTGAATCTGAATCATTGATAAAGTATTAAGTTCCAGACTAGATAGAAAACTTAATACTGTTTTTGAGCTTGTAATTTTTTTGTATATAAATAATTATTTGTATTAACTATTTGTGGGGGGCCTGGCATGACCTAGCGCGTTAAGGCGTGCGCTTCGTAATCTGAGGGTCGCGGGTTCGCGCCCGAGTCGCGACAAACATGCTCGCCCTCCCAGCCGTGGGGGCGTTATAATGTGACGGTCAATCCCACTATTCGTTGGTAAAATACGTTTAGCCATCATCGCTCCCCGCCAACACCTGGGCTACTCTTTTAACAACGAATAGCGAGTGATTGCCAAATGAACTTTCTAGAACCTCGTCTAAAAAGTTTATAAATCGACGTACCAAAAGGAAGTGATAGAATGTAGTTTAGTCGTTACAGTCAGTATACTATAAGCCTCGGAAGATATAGTTGTGATCTATGATTATTAATCGGAAAAATACAAAATATGACCAGAAACGTTTATAGATTTCGAACATTACAAACCGTTCATCTTAGGTGAATTAATTACGGACGTTAGTATTGCTATGAAGTCATCACATAACTTCAGCAGAAAAAAAACTCACATGTGAAGAATAGTGTTAGCTAGATTTTCCATCACTGTTTGTTTGTTTTTGAATTTCACACAAAGCGACGCGAGAGCTATCTGCGCTAGCCGTTTCTAATTTAGTAGTGTTAGACAAGAGGGAAGGCAGCTAATCATCGCCATCCACCGCCCAATCATGGGCTATATTTTTACCAACGAATAGTTGGATTATAACACCCTCAAGGCTGAAAGGGCGAGCATATTTGGTGTACTTTCTGAAAATCCATCAAAATTCACTAGCGATATCAAAGTACTCCAGGGAAGTCTGAATGGCAGTTATTCATTGGATGAGTAAATAAGATCTAGGTCTACGAAATATCATGTGACAATTTTTCTATACAGGTCCTAGAGATACAATAAAAAACGTCTAACAGCAATGTAAGGAGTTCAGTAAATGTTCTAGATCCATATTTTTTTTCTTCCTTGATCAGTTATCTCAGAGCCTGTGTTAGCCTTACACAGATGTAGGGTTGGTAAAGTAATAACAATAGTACAACTACTTTCAGTCACCTTTGCTTCATTGATCATGCATGCTATGATCTTAGCCGAAAACCGAATGGTTATCTTCTCATAATTACAAAACATCACTGGCACAAAGCTCGCATTCACAAATGTGACTTTCCAAGCATGTTTAGATCAGTTTCTAAATAGAAAGCAGTGTGTCCTGTGCATCACTTTTATTCCTCACAGCAGGGAATGACAAAACACTAAATTTATACAGGCCTCTGTTTTGATCCCTGGATGTGTTCATAATAGAGCATAGCTCATTTATACTACAGGCGATGATGACAGATAAGTTTTGCAGCAAGTCCATTCTAGCATAGTTCTGGCAACACAAGTGTTTACTCATAATTTAATTTAGCATCACATCAGTGTGTTCGTACTGATATATACTAGATTATACCATGTCTTGAATGATATTAATTAATCATTAAATATTTGGGTACAAGTAAAATGCTATTTCCGGTCAGGCTTCACTGTCTACTGTTAAACAACATGTCTGTACAACCATACTTGATGGTTTTTATAGTTATGGAACTCTGGATTAAGTATTTCAAGATTATAGAATCTTTGAAGAACATTGAAAGGGAGGCTATGTCACTTCAGCCGCATTTGTAAGTTTTCTTCTCTCTCTGGCAACTTGTTCAATGTAACTACTTCAAATATACTGCTGTAGAATCAGCTTTATTCAATATTAAAGTGTCTTTAGCACCTATTTAATGTTATATGGAACTTATTTTTCTAGCCATCTGATAAGTCTGTTTCTTAACAATATACTAATGATATAGTAAATAATAGCATAAACCTTCAGTATAGGCTTTGCAAATCATCAATAGAAATAGCAAAATCCCTCCAAATAGGACCTATGAATAACTTGATGCTTAATAGAACTGAAGTTTCATATTGCTGAAATGCTCGACGACATCAAACACTGAATAATTCACAAGTTTAGTCATTCCAAGCAATTGCTTGCCAAAAGTCGTCAATAAATGGTTCAGGTCCTTGTCTGCAATGATTTAAAAATATAAAACTATATAGATTTTTCTTTACCGTTATTGAATATTGACAGCTGATGCAAAGACTGCTTGGCTGACTACCATCTTCAGCAAACCTAGTGTCTCCTCTTGGTGCCTGGAGATTTGAGATTCATACCCATACACAACTTTCACTCTGTATCAACAGAATGACAGTTGTGTTCTTGTACATGATATCTAGTTTTTCGCGTTATCATGAGCCATCAGGTGGTTTCTGGCAACTCAGGAAGTCTACCTTAACTCTTAGGAAAGCCTTTGGCTACACAATAGCTTCACTCTCGCAGCAAGAAGCTTTATGCTTTACTGGACTGTAGGATATCTCTTCCTGCTAGGCTTACTCTTTCAAGGACATTTTTAGTTGTTTTTTTCTATTTATTGGAAACTGCAAAAGGAATGGGAATTAGGTATGTTAATAGATGACCATTTGGAGTCCCATTGAGACCATCCATTCTGTCATATAACGCGTAGACGATTTACTACTCTAGATATCATATCTAATGATTAACTTCTATTAGAAGCTTAAAGTAAACATATAAGTGAGAGCTGGATCAACAGGTTGGGAGATTTCAGACTGCTTGCTAACCCTTTGTCGTAAGGCTGAAAGTAAAAGAAGGGCATTGCTGTTTGTAAGAGTACTGAAAGGGTTATATCCATGAGAATAATTCCTCCTAAACTGTACCATATCTTTAGTTCCGAGCCTTACCTTGGTAGCTGTTTTATCTTTTCTACCATAAATTTTTTGTAATTGAGGAGTGTGTCTTTTTAATAAGAAAATTCAAAGCACATGGAAAATAGATGGAACAAAATATTTCACTCCAATTTAAAATTTAGGCACCAAACCAACATTTAACCTTATTATATTAGACTTATGTATTTCCTGCTAACATTGTACACAAATACTAAGCCATTAATTCCACAGAACTGAAGGCTCAGGACAAAATATAAAGTAGATTATGAAATACGTGTGGCTCCAAAAAATGAATTAACAGAAACTGGACACAACTGCTTCGTTTTTAAATTAGAGCAACAATTTATTATGCAATAAGAGAAATATGTGGTGTGGTACTTGAATATTTATTTTTATATCCTTCTTCTTATCCTCGAACAGCAAGATGGGACTGAATAGCGTTTCATCTCTAAGTAAATGATTAAGTAAAAAAAAAAAAAAAACTGTATAAAGTTTGCTTTGGATTTTACACAGTTTTTTATCTCTAACAGGATTCCAGTTATGTCCAGACACACATGTTATTATATTTGCCTATAATTAGTAAAATGGAAACCAGGGTCTCCAACATTCCTACCTGTGTCATTGAACGTAAGCTCTGTCTAGCCATGAAAGTCGATTACTTGACCAATGTGAACATAACAAGTTTTTCTGGACAGATATTCAGCCATACATGATGAATTCTCAGTACGTGTGTACATTTGTAGTTAACCTATTAGTTGCATAAAGGACCATTTGTGCTCTTCCCACCATCTGGCTTCTAGTATTGTACGTCAGCAGACATACCTCTATGCAAATGGAGGGTTTCTTTGTACAAAATCATATTACGTTTTGTTTTGTAAAACTATGACTTATTTCTGAATATACCACCTGAATGAAACAGTCACTCCTCAACGTTATGTCATAGAAGATTCATTTTTTTGTGTTTTGATATCACGAACTCTTGTAACTTTTAGTTATCTGCTACACATATTTGTGTTCTGAACAATATTTATTGTAGTTGTGCCATTTGGAAGTTCTTTTATTGCCAAAGTATGTTCTTTAACTTGAATGTTTATGCTATTATTCTAGCTATGCGATAATTCTCACATGTCATTAGAGTACCATATAAATGATCTTTAAAATACACCAATATTTGTCTTACCTTTTGAGTAGTGTTAAGCTTTCCATTTTTTTATAAATATTTATCCCATTTAAGGCATGATGCAGTTGATTGACTTGATATTTCCTTGCGTGGGTATTTGTACTTATAGCATTTTGCATCATTTTATGGATGAAACGGTTGCAATATTTTTTGATCTTAGTTTTGAGTCCAATTATACGTTCCTCTGTTTTTTATTTCATTTTATCATTCAATAAGTAGGTCTATTTATTTAATATTCAATGCATGCTTCAGTATCGTATTGCACTTTTATAACAGTCATATGTTCTTGTTTTTAATGTTTTCTATTACAGTAATGTCAATACGGCTTAAACCATTATTAATTTTGGACATATACATATATATAACATTACGGTAATTCGTTTATTCACAACAATATTATATACTAAACCTCCCTTACTCTGTTTTATGATAGGTATCCCACCTCCTGGGGTTGTTTTGAATTAAGCACAAATCTACACAATGGGCTGTCTGCGCTCTACTCACCATGGGTATCGAAACCCGGTTTTTAGCATTGTAAGTCCGCAGACGTATTGCTGTGCCACTTGAGGGGGCATCTCCTGAGAAAAAAGGTGTTTTTATTCCTACATATTACAAGAAAAGCTACATTTTTACTCATCCGTGTAAATATCTATAATAAGTCAAGATATGTTTTCTGTACGCCTCACAGTGTTATATTTTTACACTACTTTTGGTGGTATAACAACAATTCTTAACTACTGGACGAGGTTGGAGAACGTTATAGAGCTCTACAGTCTTGGACAAGAACTCGTGTTTACTACCAAACTAAATATTTCACATAACTTCAAGTAGCGAGCTCAGTAAATGTTTCTATGTCAATTAACAGTATATTAATTTAACATTAATGATGCACACCAATTAGCAGTATATTAATTTAGCATGAAAAATGCACACCAATTAACAGTATATTAATTTAGCATGAAAGATACACACCAATTAACAGTATATTAATTTAGCATGAAAGATACACACCAATTAACAGTATATTAATTTAGCATGAAAGATACACACCAATTAACAGTATATTAATTTAGCATGAAAGATACACACCAATTAACAGTATATTAATTTAGCATGAAAGATACACTTCAGTTAGCAGCTGAATGAAAACTTAAAAGAATTTAAAAATAAAAAATAAGAGAGTTGTGTTGCTCTGATTTATTAATGTGCAGCAAGTCAACAGTATGTATGTAAGAGCATGTTGAAAAACTTCCCTTGTGAGAAATTAAAACAAGCGTTTTCAGGACGGTTGGTATGCAAGTCAAAATGTTGTTCTCTGCTTTATTTGGTAAAAGTGTTAATACTCATACCAGTCATCCTGAGATACATTTTTACTTCAAGTGGGCTTCTAGTCATCACGAAAATAAGGTTTCTTCTAAAAAGAAGTCTACTTCCTGCACAAAATTTTTCTTGATGTTTACTATTTGAAGATTTCGGTTAGTCTTGGAACAGTCTGGCTGCTGAAACGAAAACCAAATTACAAACTTCTTCACCAAAATAAAGACAGAACAAATTAAGCTTATGCAATAGTGTTAAGCTTGCCTAAAGTCCTAATGAAGTACCAATCAATGATATGCTGCCTAGGTCACTTCTCATTTAAACTTCAAATATTCAAAGAACGTTGACATCCTGGATCATATTAAATTGTGAAAACCTCTGTACCGCCATTCCATGGAAAGACGCACGTTCAGAGTTAGTAAAATGAATTGTCACAATTCAAACGTGGCTCAAAGTCATCATGATAAATTGCTGTTCCAAGAATTACAAAAACTGATAAAATAAGATTTTATTTGCTCACTCCCAAATTGAGTGATGACACATAAGTATGGCCAAGCAAGTACAAGCTCTATAGAATTATCAATGTACTATGTAGCCTCAGCCCAAAGTAAGGATTAACGCAAGTTTACAATTATTCAAACCCTGTAAAATAAGACAAAAAGTAGTTGTAGAACACATATATAGAAAGGCTCAAAACCTATAATCAGTATACGTTATTTTCTTGTTATGCAGTGATAATATATAGCATTTTCCTACTGCACATTTACATTTATTCAAAGCCTATGTTGCAAAATTATGCATTTCATTAAACAACATAAATTATTTATAACTGAAACCAACTGCCAACATTTGGGGTATTATTTAACCAGTGAACAGTGTAATTGACAAAAAAACATTATAGCTTCCCCACCGCTGAGAAAGGAATGTGTTGAGGGAATGAAGAGTCGAACTCACGACATTTAGATAGGAAATCGAGCGTCCTCACCACCTCTTTATACCTAATCACCTAACCACCTCCCCATACCTAATCTTAGTTACTTCCAAATAGAACAAATGACAAAACTAAAATATAACATAATATGGGATAACTGGATAAAAATAAATAAAACTGAATGTAAAATTCGATTAAGTTTGAAATTAACTAAATTTCGCAAAGTAAAATGCAATTCAAAACAAAATAGAGAATTAAATGTAAAAGGAAAGTTGAATAATATGCAAATTTATAAAATATAGAACACATGGTTATAGTTTGTAATATTTTCACAATACTCAAGATAAAAATTTTAGAAGTCTCTTCTGAAATTTAGATTTATCATGTTGCGCTATACCACAACTTTGTGGTTGCGATTATGTCAGTGCGTGAGAGAGGCTATCTCTATCTTCCTTCGAACCAATGATATGAACATCCTGATTAATCCAGTGCCTTTTGGTGAGGTCAGCAACCAAATGCATGTGGAAATTTCCATTATCGTTACCTCAGCTGCCAGACATGGTCTTAAAGCGTCGTCAGTGAGTCTTTTTGGCCTCAAAGAGCTGAAATATCCGAGCTTCTCCATTTGATGGTTTCATAACTTTTCCTGGTAGACTTTGTCCACCGTACTCAACTAACCCCTTTCCCTTGCCACAAGTAACATGGCACAGATAGTTCTCAACGAATGTCTAAAAGTCATATAATTGCCCCTAGATGTTCTCAAGATACCCGGACTGGTTGTTATATCATGAAATATCTTTACTACCTTGTGCTCTTGCATATCAGAATAGAAATTGATTCGGTGCAGCAACCACGGTGTCTAAGATCCACTGTTTAAATTCTTGATTCCAAGGATGAATTGAGAATACAAATATAGTTAACCTTTGCTGGAAAGATGTCCCACGTCGATGATTTAATCTCACCTATTCCTTGCTACACTCTCATATAAGCTCCCTACCTAAACTAAGACTTCTTATTTTTCACCAAATGTTCTATGTTGTCTCAGAACGAATAATTTCATGATCAAAATATACAATAGCAAGAGTAAGAAAACACGTTCGACTACAAAAGTAACTAAAGAGCAGATTGTGGATGCTGATGAATGATTTCTCTCCCTATTGTCTTATGAGTTCAAAATTAGAGACGGTTAAGTACAGGTATCCGTCATATGGCTTTTTGTTAAACTACTACTACTATTGGTAGTAGCAAGGTAAATACAGCAGTTATATTGCTACAACTGTAGTTTTCGGATGTCTCTCGGAAATGATGTCTGTAAACTGTTCAAGTGAGTCATGTTTTTTCTTGGGCCAAAAACAACTCACTAGAGTAAAACATCAAGAACAAATACATGCATTACAACTATAATCGAATAGTTTTCTTAGAGGAATAATTATGATAAAAAAGTACTAGTTAGCAATAACTGACCTCTCACAAATGCATCGTTTTGAAATATTAGCAGTTTGTTTGTTGCTTGTGTTTCTAGCTCACAAAGAAAGGGTAAATTAATTTTACATCATCTATTTCAGATTTCACAGAAGTTATGGAAAGTGTAATGTAATTCAAAATTGTCTTTATCTTATCCATTTGTTTAGAATTAAGCACAAAGTTACACCATGGGTATTAACACCCGGTTTTTAGCGGTGTGAGTTCGCAGACATACCGCTGTGCCACTGGGGAGCATCTTGTGGCTTGGTTTGGTTTGTTTTCAATTTCGAGCAAAGCTACACGAGAGCTATCTGCGCTAGCCGTCCCTAATTTAGCAGTGTAAAACTAGAGGGAAAGCAGCTAGTCATCACCACCCACCGCCAACTCTTGGTTTACTCTTTTACCAACGAATAGTTGAATTTACCATAACATTATAACGCCCCCACGACTGAAAGGGCAACCATGTCTGGTGCGACGGGAATTCGCACCCGTGACCCTCGGATTACGAATCGAGTATCTTAACCACCTGGCCATGCCGGGCCCTTATCGCTTGGAAAATGATGAATTGAAACTTGTCTTTCCAAGTTTACAAAGCGTACAATAAAATGCTTACTTTGAATATGTTTTAATTTACGAAATACGAGCACAATTTATTCAAACTCGTAAAAAAAGAAGATAAACACTTTGTTTAAAAAGTATCTTTCCAAAACACTTAAATAATGGACGGACAAATAATTTCCGACCTGCTTATCAAAAATCCATGGAAAGAAGAAATAGTTTACATGAATGTAGTTTTTTTTTTCAAACTGATAAAGAAAATACAGACATATTACAAAATGAAATTAAATGATAAACATTTTATTTTACACTTATTTTTCCCTTCCTACATTTCATACCACATAAAAAGGACAGGTATTTTATACCTACATTTCACTACTGGCAAGGAAAGGTGCTTTTATTATATAAAAGTCACATTAAGTTATCTCCTCTGTCTACCAAGGAGAATTGAACCCCTGAATTTAGAATTGTAAATCCGAAGGCCCAGTGGGTTCTTTTATTTCCCACCTTATAAGATTAGAAATAAACGTTTATCTCATCTTAATTAAAGTTTATGTTATCTTTTCTTTATAAGGAAAAGATAACATAAACATTGTATTTTAAACTTATATTTCAAAGCCTAAAAGAGCATTTGAATCTCACAGTCTCATTTTTCAAAAATGTATTATTTTACAAGGATTTCCAATATTTTAGATTTTTCAAGCAATAACACTTTCAATCTAATAACAAGTGTGCCAGGTGGGTTCTTATGAGTTCTCTTTTTTGAGCTATTCTTCTTCTTTTTTTCCTAATATGCCACTCTTGTGTTGTACCAACAATATTTAAGACCAGTCATAAGAATTATTACAAAAAATGTCTCATGTAACACATATGATTTACATACATGCATTCAAAGCTTTTGAAGCTGCAGTATTCGGTTTTGCATATTTGTAGAAATTGCTTGACAAAGGTAATTTCTGACCTGCGTCAGAGCATCAGTTGCTTTATTCGTACGGTGGCATGTTACCTATACATTTTAAAAGAAATGATGTAAATATAAGGTTTCAAGGAAGAACGAACATGAAATTGAACGACTACTATATATATATATATATATATATAGTAACTTAACGTATGTCTATGGCAAGAAGTCTAAATAGAGGGATGCGGGGTACTCCCGTTTCCCCCCACACCAAATTCTGAGGCATTTGGATTAGAAATCCCAGCCACTCGGTGGTCCTGAACAGGGGGCGTTTGGTATGTTGTTGGTTTGCCACTTCTTTTCGTTCTTCTTCG
Source organism: Tachypleus tridentatus (assembly GCF_004210375.1). Lineage (NCBI taxonomy): Eukaryota > Metazoa > Arthropoda > Merostomata > Xiphosura > Limulidae > Tachypleus > Tachypleus tridentatus. The sequence goes on from NC_134837.1 coordinate 222,773,163, forward strand.
TGTCAGCCTGGACTACTCCAGCTCTGTTGCCTTCACTCGTCCGGCCTTTTTTGTTGCTTTTCTCTGAAACTATTTTCAATATGTCAACTTCTCAAACATCCGACATACTGCATCATCAGGAGAAATTAAACACAATCTATGACAGCATTAAAATTCTAACACGAGCGGGGCGAAGGGGTATATAAATATCCCTGAACACCCCAATCGGGAAGTTCATCTTCCTTTAAAAACTAAATACCTGCTACGAAATTTTCGATTTTTCATAGAGGGATGTGCCACTCTTCAACATTGCTCAAATTATGCTATATATGCTGGCCCCCGGTAGTGGTCAGCATTGTGCACATTTCTGACAGTTTCAATTGGAAACCTTTAGAGGATGAAACTGGTGTGCGGCCCTAAATAATGAAAACGCCTACGTAAAAAGTTCATTACAGAATTATACAGCACCTAAAATCGCATACTGTTTTCCTCAATCTTTTGCATATGAGCTAAGACTAATCTAGTCATTACACTGGAATATTTATTAAAATCATAATTTTTGTTTTGGGAGTGAAAAAAAATGGTAACTTTTCGAAACGTTCAAATATTTGCAGTAGAATCTGTCAAGCTCTCCTTAAGAACAAACTGCTTAGAAATCTGGCTAAGAAAAACTGTAATTGCTAAAACTGTGTCAATGTTAACAGATTTCTGTAATATTTACGACCCAAATGTTTAAACTGAAACCATACTCGATATTAACAAAAATAAATCGAAAGATTTTTACACAAAGAGCGGATTACGATGTGATTCCTTTACTAAACCAATAATGCTGGTATATCTCAAATAATTAAAAAAGTCCCCATACCAAAAAATAAATGTGCCAGTTAAGAAGGTAAAAGCCATAATTTTTTCAATAAGGAAAAAAAACTCATACTAAAAATTACTCCTCAAAGGTGTTTTTTTATTATTATTAAAATACCAGCACTTTGACACCTTCATCAGAATACCGTTCTATACAAAAACACAAATATACGGAGGTAGTTCAATATAAAAAATACACCAACCTTGTTAGACATCGTTTAAATATTAATAGTACCTACTCTCTCACTTAAATTCAAATGTATAGAAACATTTAAATAATTTTATGATTGTGTTATTCACCATTGGGCCTGGCATGGCCTAGCGCGTAAGGCGTGCGACTCGTAATCCAAGGGTCGCGGGTTCGTGCCCGCGTCGCGCCAAACATGCTCGCCCTTCCAGTCGTGGGGGCCTTATAAGTAACGGTCAACCCCACTATTCGTTGGTAAAAGAGTAGCCCAAGAGTTGGCGGTGGGTGGTGATGACTAGCTGCCTTCCCTCTAGTCTTACACTGCTAAATTAGGGACGGCTCGGTGCAGTGGGCTAACAACTTAAATATTTGTTGAAGAATCCGCCAGCGATTGCGGTCCTATGTTCCTAGATGGAATCTAATGGTGATAACTAACTAACTATTCACCATTGTTTAAGAACGTTAAATCTAGCTCAAAAATCCACGCGACCTGTTAAAAATAGCTTAACAAGTAGCTAAATACGATTTCTGAATGTTTCGTGCAGATATATTTTCTATGTTACCAAATTCTGCTGTCCTGACAACACCGCACTTTGACAAGTTCGCCTGGTTTCCCTAATCTACCACCTACGGTATTACCGCAGTACTTGTTTCCAGTTCGTCACACTGTTTCTTAACGCGCAAAAAAAAAAAAAAAAATGTTTGCTTACAAATTATTTTTCACATAAAGTTTAAATATTTTGAATTATCAAAAATATTGTATTAGTTTTATCACAAATTGGCACAACACACTACACAACATATTTTCTTCAAAGAGCAGGATAAGAAAAACATAATAATAAAAGACAGTGTTGTTATTTGTTATAAAGTACAGAGCTACATAAAGAGCTATCTGTGCTCTACCATCACGGATATCAAAACCCAGTTTCTAGCAGTAAAAGTTTTCAGACGTACTGCTTTTCTGCTGGGTGGCCAGTAGAGAAAGAAACATGAAATTTTCAAATAATGAATATTATTCAAATAAGATTAGGTACTGCAGTTTTAGCTCTTTAATTTCATGAAATACGTGAGTAATAAACTTACACTTATTTGTTTATAAAAAAAACATATAATAAAATAACCAACTCTGGTACAAAGTGTGTTCAAATTGTTGAAAAATGTATTCTTATCTACAAAAGATAAACTTTACGCTAGGTGAATTATTTAAGTCATATTCATCATTGGTGTTACATAAACTTCTTGTGGTAATCATTGATACAAACATATGGTACTATTCATTCATTCGTTTGTTTTAGAGTAAAGCTACGTTATACTATTTGCTGTGTCCAACACAGGATTTTAGCGTTGTCTCTAAAATTACAACCTTCTTAGGGACTGATATAGCAGTTGATATGCATATTTAGAGTGAAAATGGTAAACAGATAAATTCAATATTACATAGTGTGATATGCAGACATATCTTCTGTATGCTCTTCTCTGATTATCGTATAGAAATTTTGCACATTTTTCACTTTTTCAGGTACGTGCGGTTAATAAAGTCGTTTAACTCCTTTCCCTCTAGCTACCTGCTGTTCTCTGCTATTCACTAAATTATTATTTTTGTCTTCCCGTAAGAAATGTTTTCTCAATGTTGTATGTACTATGTGAAAGTGAAAAGTAACATTTTCCACTGGCACGTTGTTCGATATCTTGAGGCTGTAGCCTGATTTCGTGATGACAAGAAACTTTTATGATACCCATACCAGCCGTCTTAAGATACATTTATATCATGATTTATTATCAAGGGAATAACCAACAGTCATCTGATAAGCGTGAGACACCATGGAAACGAATGACGTATTAGCCTTATGTATTTAGCGATATGATTTTAGAGTTTCGAAAGCATCTAGCAAAAATATGCAGTTTTTACGAACAGCTTGGAGCGAACTATTGAATACGACTTCATTTAGAGATTTTTTTCAAGTAAAACTAACTGTCTATCTTGCAAGTACACACACACATATTGTTGCTTACGATTGTGAATAAAATATTGTATTCACTGTACTTTTATAATTTTGTTTTGTCGCTTTCTTTAATGAACTCAGCCACATTAAAAACTACTTTGTAATATGTTTTCTTGATGATAATGATAAAATAACACAATATCACTATAGTGAACTAGTGAAAAACCACAGTAAACGGAACAAACCGTCAGAAATCTGATATGGCCTGGCATGGCCAAGCGCGTTAAGGCGTGCGACTCGTAATCCGATGGTCGCGGGTTCGCATCCCCGTCACACCAAACATGCTCGCCCTTTCAGCCGTAATGGGCGTTATAATGTGACGGTTAATTCCACAATTCGTTGGTAAAAGTGTAGCCCAAGAGTTGGCGGTGGGTGGTGATGACTAACTGCCTTCCCTCTCGTCTTACAATGCTAAATTAGGGACGGCTAGCACAGATAGCCCTCGAGTAACTTTGTGCGAAATTTCAAAAAAAAACACAAAGCAACGGTGTTAGTCTAGCAACGTAGATCAGCAGTTGGAAAATATTCGTAATAATTTGCCACTTTTCTTTTTATCTAATTATGATAGTTTTTAAACTTGTGTTGACTTTTTATTCGCTAATTTATAAACATGGCAGTAAACAAATACTAATCACTATCGCAACCAAAATAACAGCACTAACATTTCTCGTGGCTGTTATTGCACCTCGAAAACTTTTTATAGCCTTGTTAGTTATCAAACGTGTCGTCACAAGACGTCATATCAAGGCCGTCTGAGGACGCTGCGGTAAACCCTTGGTAGATACGAGAGAGTAGCACAGTATAACGTCTGAATTGCTTGGTGAGGGAGAAAGAACGTGAAATTAATGTAGATTTTATTTAGTTTGTGATTACATTGTCTGCCAAGCCGTTCTCTCCACAAGTATCCGGATCTTTAGATTGGTGAGTTCAGGATTATATTCCTTAATTTATCTGTTCTTACAATATGACGGTAAATATCTTTTGCTTCGAGCAAATACTATATCGTGTTACAGGCTTCATTTGTCGACGAATATTTTTCCAGCTCCATTTCCTAATTTAGTCTTCAGTAAGGCGTGAGTACGTTTGACTTGATATTGTGTGGTACTAGAACTTCTGGAAGTTGAGCTTAAATTCCTCTACTAATAGTGGTATTACTATTTGTAATTTTATGTCTGGTTGCTAATATTATAACTAGAAATTTAGTTATAAAGTAACCTAATAGTATAATTATTCGGACTATTGTTATTTTCACAACATTTCGACTAGTGAATTCTCCTTACAAGGAAAGTGCTTCGATATTTTAAATGCTAAATATAATGCAATTAATTAATTAACAACAAATATTGCTAATCCTAAGTTGCAAGCGCCTGCCTTTCGTAGGTCAAGCGCTAACATTTGAAAGAACTAGATGAAATTGCTTTCATAACCGGAATAGTTCAGACGAATATAAACTAGTAAAGAGACTAGAGAATGTGAAGTGACCTAACCTATAATTTAGTTTAGCTAGTGTGATTTGAATTAATTACTAAGTTTAGTTTATAAAATGGTATGAAAATCGTTATGAATTTCTGTCATTAAATTTTAAGGATAAACATATGAACATTTTTTCTATTGGATTTTATATGTAAAAATTGCCTAACGTTTATCCCAATCAAGTCCTAATAATACCATCTCTAATAGAGTACTACTTATTATTTTACCACTAAAACTTCTATCTATAAACCTGTGATAGTAAAGGAATGGTTTATAAAATAATGCGGTTTATTTCAATTGTAAGTTCTTTTCGAAATAAATAGATGTGTGTGTGTATCGTAGGATTTGTTTACTAATGGTCCATTTGGTTATGGAGTTCTCGATACATGCAAACATTACAACACGTTTTATCTTATCCTTAATTTATTTCCAAAACTTAATTTCTGACAAAAAAATACAATGAACTAAAATATTTCTAATTATCTTGCCTAATAAAAATGATTGGACATCTTTGCATGTAAAACTGTCAAAATAGTTTGTTAGCTCTACACATACGCATATTATTCGTGATGACAAGAAACCCCCTTGAAACTCTGTAGAATGAACGGCAACTATCTGTTGTGGAGACACAAGTGTAGAGAACAACGTTTCAAAAGTATTTTGCCTTTCTGTTGTAGTTGATCCAATTAATAACACTTGCATATTTCCAAGATATATGTACACTTTACCCATGTTTTTATATCGATTCAACAATGGTAATAATTTCAGCTGGAGATAATTATAAGAGTTTTGTTTTTAATATGCGTGTTGTGTATCTCAGGACGGCTTATATGGTATTGAAATTTCAAGAGGTTCTTTGATAGATTGTTTAGGCAGAGTATTGATGAAACTTTGTAGAATGGACGGCAACTGCCTGTTGTGGAGACACAAGTGTAGGGGACGACGTTTTGAAGGTCTTCCGCCTTTCTCTTCAGGTCAGGACTGAAATATGCAAGTGTTAGTAATTGGATCAACTACAACAGATCGATTCAATATTATTCCAATATTGATATCTGAATGAAACATTGTATTGGTTACTAGATTTTGTTGTATGTATATAAAGAGTAGAGGGTAAACAGCGACATAAATATGATAACAGAAACAATATTAATATGTGATTAGTAAACTGACGGAAATGAAATATTTTATTAATGAATAGTTAACCACTTACGTCTGAGTAATATCTTGATTCAACAAATTTAACTTTCATTAGAAGTATTTAATGCTCGACAAAAAAAAAAAGAAAAAAAAGAGAGAGAGACTGGGGGCGAACTTGCTTTTAACCATAACCTACGTTTATAAAGCAAAAGTTGTAGTATTTTTGCTTTGATTGTAAAATAAGAAGATAATAACCATAATATGGGGTTATTAATAATAATAACTGGTGAGTAGAAGTTTAATGGTGTCAAAGAAATGAGTATACAGTCAACCCAACAGCCAAACAAATTTCGAGCTAGGCGTAATATCGTAGAAATACTGGTATTTAGGTCAAAGTTTTTTAGGCTATTCGAATGGTTGTTTTAAGATCAAGTATAATTAAAGCAATGCCATAATTTCTGCATTTTATAGCTAATATACTATAAACAACTGTCTTAGTAGCTATGAGGTGAAGTGCGGCAAATTTTAATATTACACAAGACTACTGCAGCTTCCAAAATTACAATAAAAATAACTTCTAAAATATCTTGCATTACAATAAACTATTAAAGTTTAATAATGCGAATATGTGTAAAGTTTTGACCCACACTTTATTGTAGTTCAGAATTGTTTACATTAAAATCTCATGTAGATTCAAATTTTTATTGTATCCATGTGGTGGCGCTGTTGGTTTTTCCTTTGGCTAGTTATACTTTCATTTCTAATGTGAAAATAATTTCATTTCACCGTAATTTCTCAGAAAATCTTTATACTTAATGCTTATGTCAACTAGAAGAATAGGGAGTTACCAACTGACAAAGAATATTTATGGTATATTTTGAGTTCTTCGGTATCTTCAACTTCGTTAAAGTTTAAATGTTTTCGCAACTTTTTAACATTATGGTATATAAATTTTAAATCGAAGCTTCCATTTAAAGAATTATTTTGGGTTGAACTTTATATTATGCGATTCCACAGAATAAACCTTAATAAAAAATGGTATTTTTTGGGAAAAAAATTCAGATTTAGCTATAAACAAGAGTTCCATTCTATTTTGAAGAAATTTAGTCCCCTGAATCTGAAATGTTTAAAAAGATAGACAAACGCCCGTAGTTTAAAATAAATGCACAATATCACGAATGTTCTTTGATAGATTGTTTATGTAGAGTATTCATGATGAAACTTTGTAGAATGGACGGAAATTGCCGTCCATTCTACAAAGTTTCATCACTAATGTTCCTAACGAGATATCTCTTTTCTACGCGACAGTGTAATAACACACCAAAGCAAAAAATAAATCATATTAGAACCCCAGTAACGGTTTATCTTAATATGTTTACATACTTTTGAAAAGTGAAACTGAAGTTAGACGCATCGAATATACTTTGGACGCCCTCTATTCTTCGTTTAATCACGAATGTAATAGTGAGACATGGTTTTAACAATTTTTCAAAAAAACATCACAAAAGAATATTTGCTTGAGCGTATAAATCTGTACAGACAAAGTTGAACAGTATTTATTTCAAGATTCTCCATCTTGCAACTTTGTGAAGAAATCGGGCAAATGGTAGATTCATTTACTGTGCAATAGTAAATTATTTAATCATGTTTAATCACATTATTTATTGATTAACAGATAAACAAGCAATTTCTGAAAAATTTCTAAAACATGATTATTCTTTATTCGTAAGTAAAAAAGCACTTTAGGTTGACAAGTCTTTCTATAAATTATTCAAGGCCCGGCATGCACTCGACTCGTAATCCAAGGGTCGCGGGTTCGAATCCCCATCACACTAAACATGCTCGCCTTTTCAGCCAGGGAGTGTTGTAATGTAAACGTCAATCTCACTATTCGTTGGTAAAAGAGTAGCCCATAAGTGGGATGTGGGTGATGATGACTAGCTGTTTTCACTCTAGTCTTACACTGCTAAATTAGGGACGACTAGCGCAGATAGCCCTTATGTAGACTTGCGCGAAATTCTAACCAAACTATAGATTATTCAAGTTTAATCACAGCATGAATTTTAGAAATGAATACAAATGTAATTTAATTTTGTTCCATCGATTCATAATGTGAAGAAAGAGAATAAACGTTCACAAAGGTTTTCATTTTATGTGTGAAATCTTACAAATGATATACTAAAAAGATAGTGCCTACAAAGAATTCAATCAGTCGGAGAATTTCCCTTGAATTGAATTAGCGGAATTATACAGGTTACTCATGAAGAAGTAATTTTTTTAATTAATTAAAATAAAAGAGGATGATATAGTATCAGTTTAAACATACTTCTATAAATCATTTTAGTTTAATTTACTAAAATTAATATTTAAAAAAAACAACTCATATCACTTTGTCATTAAACCAAATGGTTTAATATACAGAAAAATATGTTCCTCCCTAGTCTTTCAACATTGTTACTTCCACTGTTTCAGGAGGACGATTTTTAAAAGTATTATGCATGGTAAGCCATTACTCACATCTTGTTTTTTATTCTGTCAACTAGTTAGAATGTTTTTTTTTTATTATTATTAGGTGCAACAGCGGAATATATTTTTTCGCTTCTACTTAGCTACATGGACATATACTTCACACTATTTTCTAAAGCTGAGAATAAACGATTTATTTAATTTAAAATTAAAGCATCATAAATTACGTCGACATAGGGATAAGAAAAACAAAAACAGGAAAAAAAAGAAAATAGTAAAGTTAAAAACTTTTTGCTACATTCCATTAGCATCGTTTAATTGAATGGTAAGGGAAATGACTTAGGATGTTCATCCACTTCCTTTGGCTTCGGTTTCTAGCGTTTGCTCAGATAATTCTACGTCTTTGGCTCCACGATGCAGAACAAGTATTCGTTCATACCCTCAGTCGCTGAAATTCACGCCACTGATATAACTTGCCCACTTGACCTTGGGCAGGATGCATGGAGGTCAATAGACCTCCTCCGACTAAAGAAAAACCGACGTGGCCTGAAACAAAAGGTCTCTGTGCCCAGTTCTCCTCCACCTAAGTAAAAATGGCCACGTTGATTCTGAAGAACTATCGAGGTTTCCATTTGGTTTAAATCAAGGTGCTCATTTCTCCTTATCCTGTGTGTCTTTCCTTACAGGAAACGTTTCTAAAACCTGCTGATACAGTCATGTTTCGACAGTTTTCTTTGTATCAAAATGACAGATTGTGTGATGGATAAGTTTGTTTGTTTGTTTCTGAATTTCGCAAAACTATATGAGGGCTATTTGCGTAAGACATCACTAATTTAGCAGTGTAAGACTGGAGGGAAGGTATCTAGTCATCACCAGTCGCCAATAACTCATGGGCTACTCTTTTACCAACGAATAGTGAGATTGACCGTTACATAACGCCCCCACGGCTGAAAGAGGGAGCATGTTTTTTATGACGGGGACTCGAACCCGCGACCTTCGGATTACGAATCGAGCGCCTTAACCCCCCTGGCCATGCTGGGCCTCATTGGATAAGTGCATGGAGGAGTGTCACTACTGGGTAGATCAGCATGTGCCCACCCTGTCTTTGCCTCTTGATACACTCTTGGAGGCCACAGTCACTCGTGTTTTTTCGGTCGTACCATCACTGTTTGTTTTCTCTATATCTCTTCAGGGGAGATCTATGATCGATCAGATCCTTGATGCTCTCCTTGAATAATTGCTGTCTCCATTTTTAAACCTGGGGACTTTAATGGACACAGCCCCCTCTGGGGTGGTGCTTAAAATGACGGGAGGGTTTGTTCTGTAGAGCATATGCTCTCGGATTACAACCTTTTTCCTTTTAATATTAGTTATACTTATTTTCATTCACCTAGTCAGTCTTTTACTGCTATTTATCTTTATATTTGCTCACCTTCCCTATTCTTGGAGGGTTGACAGTGACCTATGAGGCAGTGATAATTTTCCTATTATTCTGAGGGAGACTTACCGTGGTCGATGCCACCTGACTCGTGTGCATCAGTGGAAATTTGACCAGGGCAAATGACCCTCTTTTACTGCTCTCTCGGATCTTGTTCCTGCTGTTGTCTGTAAGCCTTTGATAGACGACTGCCTGGCCGCAGCGACTGACTGTATCATACAGACAGCTGCCTAACCTATGCCTAAAACTGTGACACGTTTTCTATGGTATCGTTGTCCGTGGTGGGATCTTCACTACCAAATGACTTGGAAGGATCAAATATGGGTCTGGGACACCTTTTGTAGGTATTCTACACTTTAAACCCGTGATGCTTTTCAGCAGGCCTGTGCAGATGCGTGGCAAGTAAGACGTCAAAGCCAAAAGGAATCTTGGATTAAGTTTATAACCAGCATCTCTTTTACCACAAGTTCCAAAGTCATATGGGATAAGATTCGGAATGTCAGTGGGCAGTATTCTTCCCTCTCCTATGCTCTCCAATAGCCAGGAAGTTGATGATATCCAGAGCATCCCCTACACTCTTAGAGAAAGCATTTCTCGTACATTTAGCACTTCTGTTTCGTTTCCGACCTTCTTGGCTGTCAAGTCTCGGAAAGAATGATCGCCTCTTTCATTTTAAGCCATTTTTCTCTCTATGACTATAATTGTCCTTTTACACTGATGTAACTCAAGCTTCCTCGTCATCAGTCTGGCAGTACATTGGTTGGACATGATGATATTCGCTATAAGATGCTGTGCCATCTCTCTCCTGCTTCTCTTGCTATTCTTCCTGTTATTTTTAACCAGATTTAGCAGGAGAATGCTTTTCTTGATGCTTGGTGTCTTCCCTTTTTCTAAGTCATGCTATCATCCATTTGCTTTGATAAGCTGTCTCTGTAAGATCATAAAAAGGATAGTTAATGCTCATTTTATTAGGCTCCTCGAATCAAGCAATCTCTCTCGCCTACCCAGTGTGGGTTCCAATGAGGGTGCTTCACCATGGAACACCTGATTTGACTTGAAACGTAAATCAGATAAGTCTTTCTCAAGCGACATCTTGTTTCTGTCTTTTTTACCTTTGACTTGTGTTTTTTGAGAAAGCTCATGACACTCATACGGGTTGCATGACCATTTGCCAGTTTTTATTAAACAATTTTTAATGGAATGGCAATTCTATGTCGCGTGGGTTCGACACTTTTCCGTTCTTTCCCACAAAAACTTGGAGTTCTTCAGGGCTGTGTCTTTAGGGTCACACATTCATTATAAAGATTAATGCCATCAGTGGACGACTCTCCTTACAGTTGCAAACTGTTTATTGAGTGGCACTAAAATGGACCAAAACATATTGTTTTATCTTTTCTCGCTCTAAAAAATGGTTGCATGCACCTTTACCGCCACTGGGTATTCACCCCAATTCCTGAGTTCCATCTGAGAAGCTGTTCTTCCCGTAGTTCTGAGGCAAAGTTCTTGGAGTTTATCTTTGCCTGTAAGCTGACCTTTATTCCACACATTAAGCAGCTACGTGTGAACTATAGGAGGGCACTAAACATCCTCCATGCCCTCTCTTCCACCTCTTGGGGAGCAGATCGATATTCTATGCTAAAATCTATCGTGCTCTTATTCGATTGAAATTGGATAGTGGATCTTTGGTCTGACTCTGCCAGGTTCTCGGTATTGAAGATGTTAGACCCTGCACATCACCATGGGCTTAAGTTCTGTACAGCGGCTTTTTGCATTTCTCCAGTTCAGCATTTGTATACTGAGTCTTATGATCCTTCTCTACACCTCTGCCATTCTTAACTGTTTTTACTGTTGCTTCAACACTTTGATCTTTACCACAGCATCCTACCTGGGGTTGTGTTTTTCTTCCTCATTGGCCCCCCTTGGTGTGGATTACTGTACGTGGTGAAACCTCTCAGGGAAGGTTCTGTTCATTCAGCTTACCTCTTCTGGGATCTAAACATCCACCTACGTGTTTGCTGTGTATGGTGACCCGTGAAGGGTAGAGAGGATCCTGGTGGGTGAAAGGTCCAACTTTAATACATCACTTTGGCCTTGAATTCCTGTAGACAGGCGGCCTTGGGGTGGCTCCCCTTGGGTCTGTTGACTGGTCCAATTGGGCTAGGGTCAGCCAAATACCAGTGTTAAACGTTCTTAACAGGTGTTGTGGACATTGTATCTGATAGTGGTGTTTGGGTATAGTGTTCACGAAACCCTGGCATTACTGCAGTGTCCTTGTTTGACATTGTAGTGCGTCCCCTCGTAGGGCTTTATGGTGGGTATGGTTAGTGGGCACTGAAATATTCTTTTTTTATTATGGATCCTCCAAATAAAAACTTAAATAAGATAGTGAAAAACAGTCCATAGTTAAATGACCCCATCTTTAAGATTCTGAACAGCAATTTTCAACATCTGTAAAACCTGTTGTACCTCATTTTCTTATACGACATTCTCTTTCAGACAGACCTTTAGGGCAAATGTCTCGCTTTTTTATTTCGAAGAGACTAGAGGGACTTGCAACCTCTCCATAGTCACTAAAGAAGCTTTGCTCTGGTGATATATTGGTAAAAACATCCACATCTCAACACAGTGAACTTCTCTTACATTGAAAGGCGATTGGGGATATACCTATTGAGGTTACATCTCAGGCTACTTTGAATTCATCACGAGGAGTTATTGTTGAAAGGGATTTGAAAAACATTCCCGAATCGGAGAATCTCGCATTCTCGCTGGTTTCTCCACTCATGGAGTTTCTGTAGTGAGGAATATCTCCACTTGCAAAGATGGAATTATGATGCTGACCATTATCCTCATTCTGACATTTACATCACCACGTCCACCTGCCACCACCATCAAGGCAGGTTATCTTAATTGCAGGGTACAGCCATATCTTCCAAACTTTCTCAGATGTTTCCGGTGCCAGAGGTTTGGTCACTCGAAGATGAAATATCGTGGTTCATTGACGTGTGCTCGTTGCAGTTGCAAGGACCACGATACCTATTAGTGTGAAACGGACCCTCATTGCGTCAATTGCAATGGCTCTCGACTATCCTACATTCGTTCTTGCCCTAAATGGTTGGAAGAAAAAGAGGTGCAGTGTTTGAAAACGATTCATACATTACTTACCCTGAGGCATGAAAGTTGCTGTCTACCACTTCATCTCGGACGTATGCTGCTGCACTTCATTCCACTATTAAAGTGGGGTTGCAGACGGATCTTTCTGTGCCTCCAAAAGAATCGTTCTCAAACCAAATGAAAAGACGTTTGACCTTTATGGTTAAAAAAGTTGATGAATCAATTTCAACGCCCATCTTTGTCCCTAATGTACATTCCAGAAAATCCCAAGAACCAGTTACTTTGGTTTCGGGTACGGGAATTTTTTCGTGTACATCTTCTCCCATCCAAAGAGGCAAAACGATCATTCATCGACGTCTTCAATCGCTGGAATTTTCTTTCAACAGCAAAGACCTGCCCAGTCGATCTAGGGTAGGATCCATGGAGGTTGATAGACCTCCCTCAAATGAAGACTAAAAAACGAGTGCATGTAGGTGCGACACTGTTGGTTGGTCAACATGTGCCCACTCTGTCTTTGCCAGTCGACACACCCTTAGAGGTCATAGCCATCCATGTTTCCTTGGGTTGTACCATCACTGTTCTTTATCTCTACTTGTCACTTGGAGAGACCTATGATCAATCAGACCTTGATGCTTTCATTGAACAGTTGCCATCTCCCTTTTTAATCTTGGGGGGATTTTAATGGACATCATCCCCTCTTGAGAAGTGCTAATAGGAGGGGTCGCTCTGTGTAGAATATGCTTTCTGATCACTACCTTTCTCTTTTTCAATACTGGTTTTTCTACTTATTTTCATGCTCCTAGTCAGTCGTTTACTGCTATTGATCTATCAATTTGCTCCCCTTCATTATTTTCTCATTTTTCACGGAAGGTTGACAATAATCCACGAGGCAGTGATCATTTTCCTATAATTTTGAGAGAGACTGGCCGTGATTGATGCCATCCGACCCGCGTGTACTGGTGGAAACTGGATCACGCAAACTGGCCCTCTTTCACTGCTCTTGCAGAACTTGATCCTGCCATCATCTGTAAGCCATCAGTAACTGACTGTATTATACAAGCAGCTGCTCAGTGTATTCCTAAAACCTCGACACATTTTCCAGGATATCCTCATCCGTGGTGGAATCCTGCCTGTCACATGGCATAGAAGGCTCAAAATTGGGCCTGGGTTACTTATCGTAGGTATTTCACACTCTCCCATTGCATTGCTTTCCAGCAGGCCCGTGCACATGCTCAGTGGGTAAGATGTCAAAGCCTGAAGGGATCTTGGATTAATTGGATTAAGTTCACCAATATCAAAGTCATATGGGATAAGATTCGAAAGGTCAGTGGGCAATATAATTCTGTCCCCCCTCTCGATCTTGCTGTCTAATGGCCAGGAAGTAGCTGATACCCGGAGCATCGCCGATACTCTAGGTGAAAGCTTTTGGATTACGTTGCTATCTCCACTGATCAGCCCATCCCATTATGGCTTATTGACATTCCAAAATGTGACCTTTCTTTAAATCATATGAAGAAGGCAAATACTTCTGATTTGATGTACCATTTTCTATTTACTGAACATCTTTCAAACCGTTCTTTCATTCCCATTTGCACAGATGGTTTGAAATCAGATGACCTTTTTGGGTTCTGCCATGGTTTGTTGTCGTTAATGTTTGCAGACAGAATACTCTCTACATTTTCTGTGTTCACTGCCGAATTGTACACCATTTATTTTTCCATGGATCACATAGAAGCTATGAAGTACACGAACTATGCTAGTTGTAAAGACTTGCTTAGTTCTCTGCTGGCTCTGGAATTGCTTCACGTTATTTCTTACACTGTTCTCGTCGATATTCAAAATAACTGGCCCATTTCTCTTTAACATCTACTTGTATCCAGTTTCACTAGATACCAAGCCACACTGGTATTCGTGGGAACTAGCATGCTGACATTGCAGCTAAGTCCATCTGCTATGGTGTTATTATTGCCATACCATGCCTGTTCCATATATGGACTACAGTCCTGTATTCAAGGGTCGGTTTCATGCCAGTTGACAGTCGACTTGGAGCAAGCAATGTGATAACAAACTTTTCCAAATTAAACCTTCTGTGCTCTTTGGCGTTCTCGTTTTACAGTCCGTTAGGAGCAGAATGAGGAAATATTCTTGGCTAGACTATGCATTGACCACAGTTTTTTCAACTCATTGTTTTCTTTAATCTGGGACTGATGCAGCGATGACAGGCCTATTTTAAACATCTTTTGATCATAGATTTACTCCTGACGTTGTACAATGTCATTAACATTGGTGAAACTATCCAGCTTACTTCTGCTTTTAACTATTTAAGGGATATTGGCCTTTTAAATTATGTTTAAGTTTTGCTTGTTATTTGAACTTTATTTAGTTTTATCTAAATTAATAGGGCCCAGAATGACCAGGTGGTTGAGGCACTCGACTCGTAATCCGAGGGTCGTGGATTCAAATCCCCGTCGCACCAAACATGCCCGCCCTTTCAGCCATGGGGGCGTTATAATGTGACGGTAAATCTCACTATTCGTTGGTAAAAGTGTACCCCAAGAGTTGACGGTGGTGGTGATGACTGGCTGCCTTCCCTGTAATCTTACACTGCTAAATTAGGGACGGCTAGCAGAGATAGCCCTCGTGTAGCTTTGCGCAAAATAAAAACAAACAAACAAATCCAAATTGTTACATTTTTGAATAATTTTAGTCTTGTGTTGTTTTTCGTATTAGTTGTTTGGCGCAGATAGCCCAGTTGCTTTGCCTGAGTCAACGCCAACCATCCAACCAACTTTATATCATGAACAACGAAGACCTTTACCACGATTAGTGATAATTTTTTTGGATAAATTCTGTGAAATGGCCCAAAAATCATTTTTCGTTTTTCATATCATATCTGTTCTGAATAAGGTATACAATGTTCTTTTACGACATTATATTTCTTGCAATTTGGGAAGCTATTTAATAATAATTATAATACTTGATATAAAATTTAATAAAAAGGTGAAAATTTCAATAGGTGACGAGGTACCTAGGTTCTCTGTGCATGGAAAAGGAATAAACAGATGTGATTTTGTAAAAGAAGTTTATAATGGCCCTCAATGCCCAGGATGCAAGTCCCATTAACAGACAATTGATACACACAATCGCAGCGGTGGTTGTGTAAACAGGTATAAGAACAGAAGAGATGGTAAAGGACAGAAGACAAAAACAAGCAATAGAGAACAGCATAGTTTATTGCATTTTATATGGGGGGGGGGGATTCAGTAAATTCCACAAAGGTGAAACTGGCAGGGGTCTGATAACAATGCTAAATTAATAGAAAATGGACCTCAAAAAACTCAACAAAACCAATACGACAGTAACACATACAGAGGAAGCAGGGATCCTACCTAATTGGATGGAAATTAAAAACAAAAGAATGGAGAAAGAACAGGGCAAGTCAATGGAGGCTGCTTATATCTTACTGGAAAATAACTTAAAAACATAGTGGGAGTCTACAACCGAGAGAAAGCAGCTGCAAGCCTAGTGAAACGAAAGCAATTCGCAGATTCATGAGGTTGATATTGGACCATTCAAGGGGCGACCAGGATCTTAATTTGGAGAAATTTGTATAAACACCCTTGTAAGGAACCACTGTGTTATAATCTCTTTAAGAAGGTTTGTAGTCGAAAATTATGAATAAAACTTCTTTCACTGCTGTTTTATTATCCTCTAAGATGTAATTTCAGGTGTAACATCTTATACCGAAATTGGAACGATGCAAGAATAAAGCATTTACAGTTGTAATACCCAAATATTTCAAATTAGAAACACGTGTTTTATTTCAATAAATTGCTTTATTAATGTTAATTAATGGAACTTGTTAGTGGTGAATATATACGCAACTAACGTTTCGGTAAACGCTGGCAGCGAGATTTCTCTGTCTTAGGGTGTTCGATGTCTGGTCATACCTTTGAAGGGAAAATTGAGATAGCTGTACAGAAAATATTAGTAAACAATATCGAGCTGTTAAGTGCCCTTCTCTTTATAGCAGTACGATGTTGTATCTATGAATATGTGAATGATACATAAGAAGTAGGGCTATATCACCTGTCATTAATGTTCTTACAACGCTAAAATCACGGGTTCGATTTCCCTCGGTTGGCTCAGCAGATAGTCCGATGTGGCTTTGTTATAAGAAAACACACACATTAATGCTCATGTAATGCACCCTATTATAAAGAGAGAAAAGAATACAAATCTAAAGACTGATTCAGCAGAAATATCATTGGTTTGTAAACTAGATGCAACTCGCAAAATTAATGTTGTTTTTTGGTTTTTTTTTGTCTTTTGTGATTCAATATACGGAGTATGTGGCAGACGCTTTGTGTATTCTGCTTATAATAATATAGCCCAGTGTGCCTAAAGAACTACCAATGATCTCACTTATTCTCTAAAATAGTGTTTAAAACTAGTGAATGCCCTAGCGATGACTTGGGCCAGTCTGAATATTCTGTGCTAAATTTTCATTCGGTAAGCTATTTCAAACTAAGCGATGAACTAATTAAAATTACAAAAATTTTCACATTGCAGTGACTTTAACATATTCTGCTATTTATTCAACAAACTGTCTGTGGAATCTACAAGTTTGCTCGTGGCACGAGTCTCACACATGATATTGATTATAAATTAAGCTACAGACTCTTCGTTGTCAGTCTAACGATGCAGATCAATCAATCCTCCTGTTACTTCTGTAAATGTAGTACATAGAGAATTTATGAAGCACTAATACACATTTGGGGAAGTTGAAACCTTGTTATATTCGTTTTTTTTTCGTTTATTTTAAATTCATTAAGGGTTAGTTGATAATTAAAACAAGTAAACATTAAATTATTTCGTCGTCTTTATAACTTTCTTCAATACTTAAAATCGAGTCAGTTTGATCAATGATTTGTATAAAACGCCTTTCGGTTAAGACTTGTATTTATCCTACAGTAGTTAGTAAATGGTTACTTAAGCAGTGGATACGATTATTTACAATCCTTTCTTTCGAGTTTGGTAATAAAATGGTGTTGCATACTTTAAACTTGAATTACACTTGCTAGAACTAAAAGTAAATAAATATCCTACATAACAAACGTTTTAAAGTTTTCAGGATTTTGTATTATTAGAGACATTCGTGTAACACTGCTAAAGTGCAATATATTGTTTGTTACGATGTTTGAAGATACATGTATTTAAGGTTAATTGCTATGGAAGTTATCTTAGAAAAAGGTAGCATGTTCATGTATGGCTGATAGTATATTTCATAAGTATAGGCTATTGTAGGGTGTATGGAGTGATTGATAATGTGAAATATGTGCCATTTTTAGTAAACATCAGATTTACTGGGACACAAGTAGTCGATTACAGTTTTTGCTGAGGACAGTTTGTAATCAAATACAGGTACCTAGCTGATATCAGGCTATGAAACACGGTATTCTGATATTGTTTTATAAAGATAACTGAGATAAAACAAAGACAATAAATGCCATTTCTGAATATTAAAATGTGAAATATTAATCTCGTAAGCTATAAACATGGAGAAAATATTTTCCCCAAACCTAAATAATGAAGGTAAATCACATATGCATTAAAACCTTTTGAATAGTGAACACATATCCAAGGGAAAATCAAACCTCTTATCATATTAAAGATGGGATAAAAGTATAAACAGTAGATGAAGATATTAAACAGTAAACACAGAGCAAGGCATTGTAATAAATGTTTTTAACCAGTGCACATAACCAATAGAAAATCTTGCAAACGGTGAGCATGAATCAAAGACGCGCACACTCACACTAGAAGGACATTGAGGTGTGTTAATGAAGCCAGAACTTCTAAATCTACGAATTTCTTTCATTTTAAGTATTTTTCGGCTACAAAATCCAGCACATTTCAACAAAGTTAGTTGCCCCTCCAATACACTATTTACAGACTGACATATAAGGATATAAGCATAGTAGCAACGAATATTTTACAAACGTTTACATAATATGTGGTACGTTGATCACCATTCATCACGGTGATTGTACATGTAGTACCAATATCAATGATTCTAGCACCGATAACGGGAGCAGTAGCCGTCCAATCTGCACGAAGCTAATCCAAAGATTGACACTTTCCTGAGAGAGCATTGTTCACTAACTACGTATTTCATTAAGCTATGTCTCATATCTTGAAATTGTTGCTTTAATTTGCTTGCGATTGCATTTTCACCTTAATATGGCAAGATTATTTCTGAAGTTTTGACGACCCCAATTTCTCCTTTTTAAGTTAACAATTTCTGATATTCTTGTGTATAAAGCCTTGAAATACTTCTTAATAGTGTTCTGAGAAGTAAAGAAGAAAACTATTTTTGTATATTAACCACCTTTTTATTAAACCCAGGAAACGAATCAAAAACAAGCCCGATGTATTAAAATCTGAAGATGATAATTTTTGAGTTCAGAGAGTGAGAAAGTATTTCTAATAATATTTACTTTTAAAACATATCCTTAATTTTTCTGTCTCAAAATGGTAGAGTGAATGTAGTTTGTTCTTTTTATATTTTGAGCTGACTAGGGAAGTTAAGATATCTAATGAACGTTTTAAGAAATTTAAGTCACGTGATAATTTTAACTGATTTATTTCGTAATGGTTAAACAAGGTAAAACACATTTTAAGAAAGTTAATAAATCGATTTGCGATCGTTTGTTAAAATTAAATATGACCGATTATTTACTGGGACCTTTAAAAATTTTATAAGTCGTGATGTTTCTAACTGATCATTAAAATATAAGATGTGGTTAAGTACTTTGTGAACGTTTTC
This sequence comes from Tachypleus tridentatus, assembly GCF_004210375.1. Classification (NCBI taxonomy): domain Eukaryota; kingdom Metazoa; phylum Arthropoda; class Merostomata; order Xiphosura; family Limulidae; genus Tachypleus; species Tachypleus tridentatus. The sequence goes on from NC_134837.1 coordinate 222,792,647, forward strand.
TTAAATTTGATAAATCATATGATGGTTTTAAGTGAATGTTCTTCGGAAAAGTAATTTCTCAAAAAAATGAACTTTCTTTCGTTTTCAGTTGTCTGGTGTTAAATATTTTAGTTAGTCTTCCGTGGTAAAAGGAAACACCGAAGACAGATCAGGTGGGTTAAGGCGTTCGATTCGTAATCCGAGGGTAGCGGGTTTGAATCCCCGTCGTATCAAACATGCTCGCCCTTTCAGTCTTGGGGGTGTTATAATGTGACGGTCAGTCCCACTATTTGTTGGTAAAAGAATAGCCCAACAGTTGGCGGTGGGTGATGATGACTAGCTGCCTTCCCTCTAGTCTTACACTGCAAAATTAGGGACGGCTAGCGCAGATAGCCCTTGAGTAGCTTTGCGTGAAATTCAAAAACAAAAATAGACGAGCAAAAAATACAAAATTATATCTTAACCTCACCTTATAAAGTACCACGCAGTACTTCATTCACATTTATGCACAAGTATGCAAACGTAGAGACTGTATCTGATGCCCATGCATAATGCACTAAATTATTTTAATAAAAATTTTCATAAAAATGATTTATTGTGTGATCTCGACAGATACTACGTACATGATGAACATAGTCTTAAGTACCTCTCTCCAATTAATATATACAGTTACGACAGAAAGTGTTCGTACCCCTGCGTCCAGAGTAGTTTTTTACTCATGACTTAAGAAGTATCACGATTAGGCTAATAGACTTATTGTATATTACAAATATTATACTAATACACAACTATATAAATTTTTATGTAAACTAAACGACAAATAAACTGTTTATAAACAAATAACCAAAAATAGGAGGAGCAGAAAGTGTTCGTACATTTCAGAATGTGTGAAAAAACTGATATTACCGTAAAAATTTTGTTTTGTTTGGCGAATAAACTACATTATACCATTCCAGAACTAGACACTGGGTTCATAATTATTGGAATTTAGCCAGCAAAAAAATTTACTTCCGGCAATTTAGCGCCATCTCCGTCATTATCTGTTTGGTCATCATGGCGAACAGGAAACTACTGTTCAGTGATTCAAAAAACCGAATTATTGCAAAATACAAGTCTCTTGTACATGACTTAATGTGCCGAAATCTACTGTTCAAAGCATAATTGCCAAGTTTAAGCTTACAGGATCAACTGCTAACCTTCCTTGTTCCGGACGCCCCACCAAAATTCCAGATAGAACCAAGAGGAAGGTTCTCAGAGAAGTTAGTAGGAACCCCCTTTTAACACGTAATGACATACAGAAACTGGTAAGGAAACTGGGGTTGAAGTAAGCACCTCTACAATTACGAACATGTTACGCTTTTCTGAGTTCACAGCATTCCGTCCTCGTAGAACTCCATATTTAAAGCCTGTTCATTTAGAAGCACGATTGAGGTATGCAAGAAAGCATGTAGATAAACCCTTTACTTATTGAAAGAGTATTCTTTGGTCAGACGAGACTAAAATCGAGCTTTTCGGCCACAATGATGTTCGCAATATTTTCCGTAAGAAGGGAGAACAAAATCTTCCAAAGTACACCGTCCCTACAGTTAAACACGGAGGTGGCTCAATCATGCTATGGGATTCCTTTAGCTCTTCTGGTGTAGGCAGCCTTCACCGTGTCAACGAAATCATGATATATTAGGCACTAATATCAATAATGATGCTCGGAACTTGTGGCTTAGGAGTCGTTGGATCTTCCAGCACGACAATGACCTTAAGCACACATCGAAATATGTGCAGTCCTGGTTGCAGAGGAATCATATAAGCATTCTGGAGTGGCCATCGCAGTCACCTGATCTCAACCCAATTGAAAACTTTTGGCATGAGTTGAAGACCAGAGTTCATCAGCGTCATTCGAAAAACTTGCAAGAGTTGGAGGCCTTCTGTAAAGAAGAATGGAAGAAAATATCAGTCGAGTACTGTCAAACGATCATGAAGGGCTATGAGAAGAGATTGCGCCAAGTAATTTACCTGAAAGGCTACACAACTGACCATTAAAGTAAACGCATGAACACTTTCTGCCCCTCCTATGTTTGGTTACTTGTTTATGAACAGTTTATTTGTCGTTCAATTTACATAAAAAATGTGTGTTAGTATAATATTTATAATATACTTTACTTTCATTGCCCTAATCGTGATACTTTTTAAGTTATGAAGAAAAAATTACTCACCACGCAGGGGTACTAACACTCTCTGTCGTAACTACATTTAAGAAATATATATTAAGCTGGCCACCATGCACTAGACGCTTAGAACTAGTACAATATTCATAGCTTTTTTCTTTTCTTTTTTCTATTTTCCGTTAAATATACATATAAATAGATTTTTAAAAAATATATAAAAATAATAATGAATGAAATATGAAAGAAGAAAATAAAAAAATCTTAAATAAAAAAAGCAATTCAAGACAATAAATGAACATTGCCCTGAAAAGGGCCAGAGTACTGTGGGTTACATTGGCCCTAAAACACTACAACTACAACATAGCAGTAGCCGTCATGAAAGTTAGGGATGGAGGAAGTCTTTTGCACCTGACCCTCCTAGGTATCTAAAATCCAACATACCCAAATACCCACAAAGAAAAAGCCTGTATTTCGGCTTTGAAGGCTAAACCTTCTGAAAAATAGACACGAAAGTCATAAGCAAAAAATGTACAAGTTTTATTCCGAATAAAGATAGTGAACTTAATAGTTATTTTATGCTAATTTTACCGATATTACATTATCTGATGAACATGTAAAGCGCTCGTGTGTATATTTCAGTTTAACTTAATACATTTTGATAAACTTAAGTAAACAAAATCATAAGGAAGGACTGCGTTAAAAACAACAAATCCAAACCTTTGACTAATTATATTAGTTTCGTCAGTCTCGAATGGAGGTTAAGACTGATAGACGGTGTATCCCCACCGCAATGTGGGTTCTATTTCCACAGTCACTTCTAAAATTTAGGGTAGACTATATAATCCCACGTTGTAGCTTGTACACTGGGATCATTTCATTAGGTGCAGCGTTTTTTGTTTAGGCTTGTTTTTTTAAATTATAACAAATTAATATATATATATGTATACTAAGCCTTAGATTTTTTATTTTAAAATACAATTGCAAATTTTCATTTATAACCTTAGTCATAAAGGAAATTCTGTGGTAATAGCACCCTAAAGTATTTGGGATATCTATCATAAAAATTCGAAAATATCTGGAATAACTTATAACGGAGAGAAGTAATACCAATCATTTATAAGCTGTTTAGATTTGAATATTATGTTAGTAAGTAGCAAAATATAATTGACTATTTTTGATTAGAGAAGGGCTTTCAATTTTGCCAGGCCCGGCATGGCCAAGCGTGTTAAGGCGTGCGACTCGTAATATGAGTGTTGCGGGTTCGCATCCCCTTCGCGCCAAACATGCTCACCCTTTCAGCCGTGGGGGCGATATAATGTGACGGTCAATCCCACAATTCGTTGGTAAAAGAGTAGCCCAAGAGTTGGCAGTGGGTGGTGATGACTAGTTGCCTTCCCTCTTGTCTTACACTGCTAAATTAGGGACGGCTAGCACAGATAGCCCTCAAGTAGCTTTGTGGGAAATTCAAAACAAACAAACTTTCAATTTTGCCCATGTTTTACCCACTATATAGTGCTACGTATGATGCCTAAAGGCATCATTATGTATCAAAAAGATTTTGTAACAATGGATGTTACATTATTCATAAATAATCCAGAAAGTAATGCATTGTTTTATAATAGATAAATTTCGATAAGGAAAATACTTTTTTGACACTATATAGTCTCCTGACTCTTTATCAGTTAATACTAATATTAAAATTTATTCATTATAGCAGGGACTGGAAGGACTAACTTCAAGTAGCTGGTCTGGTCCCAGCTGTCCCATGCTGTACTTGAATAATTTTACAGAAAAGTTTGGTTAGAGTATGTAGCTCATTTTAAGATCCTTTACACTTTATTGAGTACCTTCGTCATGTTTTATAACAAGGTTTGAGGTTGGAACAATCTACTGTAGAATTTTAAGGTGGTTTTATTGTTATTCTTCTACTTTATGAAATGTTCAATATTTTAAGGGTAAAGGTTGTGAAGAACTTGAAATAAAAATAATTTTAGGTTTAATTTGTACTAAATTCACTATCGTTTAATACCACTGATTTTAATCGCCTACCTACAAATAATACAACGAATATAGTAACAGATTTGAAGCTATTTTCTTTACTCTGTGCGTGTTTGTGTAAGCGCTCGCTCGTGTATAATATAATTATTAGCTTTCAATTATATATCTCCACTTCCGGAACGTCTTTAATGAACTCATGTGATACTGTTATCACTGACTGTATGATAAGCCTGGATACAAAAGGCATGTTTGTAGGTTAATATGAAGGTGAAAATAGCACATTCTTTGTTTTTTTGTGCGGTATGTACTTGTATATAGCAAACGATCAGTAGAATAATAAAGATGTGTCAAACGTACTGCTTGGCGAGAAAGCTACTTTTACATTATATGGAATAATTGCTAAGTATTAGCTTCTTTTATCATCCATAATATTGGATATTCTGATGTGCGTCCCTAAGAATAAGATATTAAACCTCTTATAATTTATATTTAGAATGTGTTGTGTACAAAATTCGCAATATACCCAAGTGTTAGTATGCATACCATATATTAAACGTCCTTGTGTGTTCAATAAGTAAAAGTTCGACACAAACTAGAATAGGGCTTGCAATATACAAGCTGGGCAGCTTAGTTACAAAAGTGTAGAACTAAGCATACGTTGAGTGAGCTTATTAATGTTGTTGCGTATTACGATTTATCTCGGACGAGCCTTCAATTTATTATGTTACGTCTAATTTTAATATTATTTTAATATTTGTTTGTTTCAATTAAATATATGTCTAGAAATTTATAACTTATATTGTTAAGTGTGTAATATGCAAGTCACGCTTGTTCTCTAAATTTGCACAATATTCTCGAGTGTGTATTTTCGAATTTTGTTTGGCCAGTTGAACTGTCTGGAACTTCGCCTAAAGACTATAAATCACTACACCAAGAGACAATTTAAAATTTTGTTGATCGTTACAGTCAATATTCTGTAAGTTTCGAAAGCTATAATTATGACGCTTATTAATCGGAAAACTACAGATATTTGACCTGGAACGGTTATAGATTTCGAACATTGTAAACTTCAGTGAATAAACTTCGGAGGTGAAAAACTTGAAGTGTGCCAGCGAAGTAGCTAGTTAGTGTCGTTATTAAATGAATTGTACGTATATCGACATAGGATTAATTTGTACTCCGTGATGCTTCGATAAGAAATTCAGTTCCAGACTAGAAAGAAAGCTCATTACTGCTTGTAAAACTCTTATGTTAACCATTATTTGTAATACTGTTATTATCAATTGTATTATTTGTACATTAAAATATATTTATGTTAAGAAAAACTGTCTATCAATCTTGTTGACAAATATCGTAAATTTGATACGTATTGACAGTTAGTTGTCTTCGAAATTCAAATTCTAGTTTTCGTTTATTTGAAATGGTAACACAACGTACGGGCCCGGCATGGCCAGGTGGTTAAGGTACTCGACTTGTAATCCAAGGGTCGCGGGTTCGAATCCCGTCACACCAAACTTGCTCGCCCTTTCAGCCGTTGGGTTGTTATATATGACGGCCAGTCCCACTATTCGTTGGTAAAAGAGTAGCCCAAGAGTTGGCAGTGGGTGATGCTGACTAGCTGCCTTCCCTCTAGTCGTACACTGCTAAATTAGGGACGACTAGCGCAGATAGTCCTCATGTAGCTTTCGAAAAAAAAAAGACAAGTTTTTCGCGAAATTCAAAAAAATAAACAAGCAAACGTAACGTACGTAACATCATGAATCAGTATTATAACTTGAACTAGCCTGACACTGAGTTAAATTGTATTTGAATTTAGAAGTGTCTGGTGTGTCGAATTTATTTATCAAGAAGATTGATACACTGTTTTTGTTCTTAACACAAATATGTTTTAAGATACAAACAACAATGCAATTTATTATAACGGTTATTACAAGTAATGATTTATATACAAAAGTTCTACAAACGTACAAACAATATTGAGTCTTCTGTCTGATCAGAAATTTTCTTTATCTTATCGAATCAGCTTCGAGTTGAACAACAGTTCGTCGTAGCAAGCTTAGCTACATGCATTAAGTAAGAAATAGGGCGCTGTGGTAAAGTTTGGAGTTGGCGAGCTGGATTTTAATCCCTATTATACCACAAAATATTCCTCGCACTCTAAGCTGTGGGTCGAAATAAGAGTAACAGCCAATGTCTTACCGTGGATGATGGGTGGTAGGATGCTGTTGAATAGCTGGATTCCTTCTTGCCAGCAGTTGAAAATTAATGACAGGGGCAGAAAACATTATTTATTTTTGCAATAAATAGGAATACGATAAAAAAGAACTGGATTTCTTTGTTTATAATCAGTGACAAGGTTTGTGCTTTGCCATTAGTCAGACTTGCACGACGGTATAATTGTCTGAATCCTGGGGAACTTGCTCACACTGCGAAGTAGTTTCGTGCCAATATTGATATTTGCACATTCTCAGTAGTGTACTTCATGTTTAAGATATATTGTAAACATCAAACGTTCATATAACATGTTTTTGCTTCTAGTGGTCAGTTGTCAAGTTACTGTTCTTTGACGTTGTAAGCTAATGAGATTTGGTGAATCGTTAGGTAATTGGCCACAGACCTTCTGAAGTGAAGAAGGTGAGCTGTTATCGCTTCTCGTCTTTGGTTCTGTAATTCTGAAACAGTGAGAGTTCAAATTGATGAAAGTATTGAGGTCAGCTGTGATACATTATTGTTTTTATATCAGTTCTTAACTACAGTAACAATTTGAGCTAAGAGAAAATAAAAAAATTGTCTGTTAAGGTGTATTTGGCAAGAGCTTATTCCAAAGGTGAAGATGCATTCCATGTTACCCATAAAGCTTATTCTGTATTTTTAACTTGTAACCAACCCTCACTTTTGAAACATTCCCAGTGATCCATAAATTCTTTAATTCTCAATTAACCATTAATTTCAAGAACATTCATATTAACTTATAATAATAATAAAGTCGGGGACTTGTTTTAACTAACGAAAGATCGTTTGCCTTTTTTCAATTCTATTTCTTAGATTTTACAAACGTTTAAACCAATACCTTGTCTTTACGGCTGTAAACAGTGAAAACAGACGCATATTAAAAGAAAATATTGAGGAAAATCGAAAAGTTTGAGTTGTGAACATTAATCAGAATTCGTCGCCTTCTGGTACCCGCACCCTTGTGCGTGTTTTACTCACTGTCGTTTTTAATTCATGTTCCTGGAATTATTGGTAATGCTTAGTTGAGTTGGTACCTTGAGAGGAATTTGTATAGAAAGATCTGTCATATCTTGTTTTTTTTTTGTTTTAGTTGTTAAATTGGTGAACATAATTTTGATGTCATTCCTTAATGCTGTTTACAGGCTTTTAAGGTTCTGTAATAAGATAATTAATTAATCTATTATTCGATAACTATCTATATGAAGAGCGTGCATACTTTGTAAGAATTTGTAATCCTGAGCCAATTAATCGAAACTTCGATTACTAAAGAATTTACACGATTACTTAACACAAATTTTTAGAGTTGAATAATACATAGGTATTATCTTACCCCCAAATATAGGGCTAACAGATAAAAAAGCACTTTTTTGATGCTGAATTATGTTAGAAAAGATAAATGTTAAATAAATATATTAAGTTTGTGAACTTTCGTATGATATTCTTACTTTTTGTCTAACTTTGTGTCTTTTTTTAAAAATCTAATTAGAATATTTCTCTGGATAAAGAATATCCATACTTTATCATAGCCAATAAATTTCCTAACAGTAGCTCTAAGTACGTACAATAATAAGTTTTGTGTAAATTTACTTTGTTGTTATATCAAAGTAGAGATTCAATTACTTTATATTTTAATGTAAACAAATAATATACTTTATGAAACTGTCAAGTATAAAGTTAACAGTCTACTTAATGGGAATGATTTTTTTTATCTTGAATACGTAATAAATCTTGAAAAAATGAGTAAATATGTTTAATACTAAACATTTGGCTAATTTATTAGCTTTGTGAACCTCTAAAGTTAAAAACGCATGGAAGGATTTTCGTGTGCATTCTAAAAAGAAAATTATTTATCTGGCGTAAAGTCGTTCCGCCCCTTTAATAAAATGCATTATTTGCACCAGATAATGTGTCAGTATGAGAGTACAAACTTCGAAAAACAAACACCTTCTTCACTGAGCATGTTGTAACATGTATTTTAACCTACTTTTGATGAAATCTACTGGTAGAAAGGGAAATTTTTACTTTTTACAATAATAACTTAATAATATGGATCATTATTGACTGTTGGTTGCAAAACATTATTATCATATGACATTTATTTGTAGGAATAGCACATTCTAATATTCGCTTCATGACCAGTGACAAAAACCAGGTATATAAAAAATGTTCTATTCATACACATAGATTCATAAACTCCGACATTGATTATTGAAAAACAAACAAAACAACAACATTAGATTACAGTCTTGTGTACACAACAATTTCCCTTCCCATGTTTACACACAGTTATTCTTCTGAATGCGTCCCTGTCGCTTGCATTTTACCATTCATTCCAAACGTATCTCATGGTATCAAAATTTTTTTAAAAGCAATCGGGTATGAAAATTGAATATACAGATTGCAAAAGCTATTATATTTACGAGACAAGCAGATAAGTTTCTACTTGTTTGCTGGAACATTTAAAATTTCCATCTAACGTTATTCATTGCATGTCTAGAACGAATCATTCATTTGATTCTTTTCAGGTAAAAACCCTTTGCAGAGAATAAAACAGTAATAGATCAAAAATAAAATAAGTCGTATTAATAAAAAACATGACTTTATTCTTACAAAGGTGTTCATTTATATCTTGCAATTATTCTCTTCTCTTTCGTATATAGAACGAATTTAAATACTTAAACTCAGACTTAGAGCTTTATTCATTGTACCTAAGTCTAATAGTTTATTGACAAATTATTGTTTGCAGTTGTTAGCTGCATGCTTGTAGGTTACTACTGTTATAGTTTTTCATGTTATTCTTTTTTAAATTAATTTCTGTTAGCTTCGGTTCTTGATGCTAGTTAAATCTGTTGAAACGTTGTGAATCAAATTAGTTTTACTGTATACTTCTCGATAAAAGCAGTATCTTTGTTTTGAGTAATGTAACATAAAATCCATTAATTAAAACGTATATCAGACAGTTTCATTTTATAAGAGTAAATATATTTAATGATAATATTAAGTAAGATAAAGTTTAACCCTCATAAACAAGGATAAAAAATATACACGTGTTAATGGTAATTTATCTCTTGAATATAGACCTCACTTAATAAAGGCTTAACTAATGTTAGGTCTAAGACCAGTGGACTTACAGATTTCGGTATCTGAGGTTAGACCATTTGTGTATTATTTTGAAATTGAAAATGCTGATGCATCAGCTTAGTGCTAGGCATTCATTTGTTCCCTGTTAAGTCAGTTAAAAAGACATATAATCGATCGTTGTTTAGGATTATAATCTTGTATATAAAATTTTACGAAAAAAAGTAATTTGATCACAAATGTTTTGCGGGTCTCTGCTACTTTAGCATAAAACTTGAGAGTTAAAGGTAACAGGTACAGTTTTAGACCTTTTTATTGAGATAAAGATTTAGACTAGTGTTGAAGTAAAGAGTTTGTCTGTTGAACAATAAAAGAGGATTTCTTTATGAAACCAAAAATGTGGTAAAAGTGAGAAATGCCACGATTTAATTTCTAGTGTGAATAAATTTGAAATTTTACCCTAAGTTTAAGCTTTAATGTTACAGGAATAGCTCGCACAGTGTGGTTCATGCGTTGGAAAACAAACTACCGCATTTATTGAATCAGCACTGAACGAGGAATAGTTTCAATAGGAAAAATAATGATACGTGGTTATCATAAGGAATTTCTTCATAGTAGAAATAATTAAGCCTGCTTAGTTAGAAAAAAATAATAAACACCAGTACTTATGAGGTGAAATAAAAACGAAATTAATTGATAAACTTTATTTTGAAGAATTAAAACAATGACAATTTTATTTTGAAGAATTAAAACAATAATTTTATTTTGAAAAAATTAAAACTGTAAAATTTACTAATTAAAGAAAAATCTATCGAATCTTAGTTGCACCATTTTCTTTTTCTTCGTGGAGTTTCGGTAACATCGAATGGCATTTTCTAACGCTTGTTGGGCATTAATGCTGCGTTCTATGACTGGATCATGATTCATAATTAAGTCTGAAGCAGTTTCCACTGCTCTAAAGATTTTTTCTCAAGTTTGTATAAGAGAAATTCTTTTTCCCGCTCTTCACTAGCACCTTCATTACACCCTGGACTTTCTTCTTCCTCATATGCCGATCTTGGTCTAAATTAAGGAGTGTATCATTTTTGAGAGCTAGAGGATGTGCGTCAGTGCACTCTCGAACATTAGCCACTTCCAAAGACACGAATTCAAAATTGTGTCCAAATTTGATGACGTCTTCGGAAACATCCCTAACTTCGGACTCAAAGCCGCAGGAATCGCTTGCTTGTGCAACGAGGCAAAACGTGCTTCCACACTGTTCTCATGTTACTTCGAGCCAGGCGTCGTTGATGTTTTAGACAGCATTTCTGACCTAATTTTTCCAGAATTCAGTCAAAGATAGCACAGCTTCTCTAGCTGTAGCCTTTATTGCTTGAGAGAAAGCTCGCCTCAAATTATAAGCTTTAAACGTCGCAATGACACGTAGATCCATTGGTTACAGTAGAGATGTTGTATTGAGTGGAAGAAAATGAATTTTGACATTTTCATTAAAGTCACAAAGTCCCGTTGGATGGTCCAGTGCATTGTCTAAAAACAACAAAGTTTTAAAGTTCAAGTTGTTTTCTTTGTAGTAATGTTTAACTGCAGGACAAAAATAATTGGTTAACCAGTCTTCAAATGAAGTGTTCGTCACCCACGTTCTTTTATTTGATCGCTAAACAACAACTGGGAGAGACTTCTTTGCACAGCCGCTAAGTGCTTGGGGTGTTTCCGAACGATACACAAGCATGGGTTTTAATTTGAAATCGACAGTTGCATTTCCGTCTAACAAGTGTCAAACGATCTTTTGACGCCTTGTAACCTTGCTGAGTTTTTTCATTTTCTGATAGAAAAGTTCTAAAGGCAATTTTTTCCAAAATAAACCCGTTTCATCAACATTAAAATTTTGATCATCTTTGTATCCACCTTTTTCAGTAATTTCTATAAATTCATTAGGAAATTATTTTAGCAGCATCTTTATTTGCACTTGAACATTATAAATCCTCGAGCGTTTTTTTTTTTTTTGAAAGAACCAACCACGGCTTGCCGAAAATGTTTCATTAGTTTCCCTTCTACAAGGCTCGTAGCTTTCGTTTGAATTTCCATTTGACTTAAATGAATTTGCTTCTGATTGCAATCTTCTATCCATATTGATAGCAGACGTTCCATATTCACTCTAAGAGAGCTCCTTTTCTTTACGGTTGTTTTAAAGACAAAACAGTTGGTAGTCATTCAATACCGTTTGTACTGATTTTTTTTATTTTAGTTTTCCTTACAGATGATTCATTTATTTATTTGTCTCATGCAAATTTGGTAAACGAAGCGCCTTCTTCATGGCATTTGATGATTTCAAGTTTCTGTTCTAATGTAAAAAGATCGCAAAAAGGATACACCTGTGCTTAAGAAGGAAAAGGTGAGCTTCGACTGTCGCTGGGAGCAAGTGATGCTCAGATTTATACTCTAAAGTTTATAAATGCATATACGCATTATATAGGCTTGCAGAAATGCCTAGAATAAGCGAGTGACGCAAATTCGTTGAGATCATTCTAGAAAATTTGAGAACAATGTCAGCCATAATAAAAAGGACCAAAGGACTTGCATAAATGTACCCACATTATAGTGAATCATTCAGTACTAATTGAATCATCAGTCGCAAATTATAAACCTCACTATAGTGGATCCCGTACTGTGTGAGGTATTGCTGTATATTTGAAGAAAAGACTCCAAGTGTGATTCTTTTCCTTTGCATCTTGGAGCTCGCTCTGCCCATCTTTTTTACACTTTAATATAATGTAGGAGATTCTGTTGATTGTATCTTTCTACACTACCACATGTACTACGTAAGTAGTATTTTTTGTACGAGATGAAATATCCTAGGGAATGATACTCCCAGTAATTTCTTTCCTCCCTAATAGATGACACAAGTCATGAGTTTACCTTTCTTTCCTGCATCATTTTCTCAATATAAGGTTCTCGCTGTCTGTTCTGTGGAAAGATTAGTGTTTCTGAAGTTAACGTTTTCTTTACCAGAAAATTTCATCTTCACAGAACCGCTCACCCTTCATCCCTTCTTCTAGCGTCTCGTTGACTTGTCAAGGATTAACTTTGGTGTATACAAAGCACATATGGAAAATGTCGCACTTGTATAATTGGAAGAGAACAGTTTAATGTTGATTGCATCATAGTTTAGCACCGGAAAAATGGTGTTTTTTTTCTTTTACTTGGCACATGTACAAATCATTTTTTGCCTATTGTATGAGTTTTTAATCCATAATAACAATATCTAAGAAATTTAATTTCGTAGTTTTAACAATATTTACAAAATAAGATCTGGTTAAACCAAAAATAAGAAAGGTTGATTTTCGTGAGACTTTCAATCTGCGTGATGTTCAGAAAAATAAACAAAAACATATATTTCTTGTATAAGAAACCTTTCGAATATCGTAGAACAAGTTCTAGATTGTCTGTTAATCAGCTCAATACAGGCAGTGTAATTTTACGTGCATTTCTTTCTTCTCTTATAATTTTATTTGTTCTCTTTATCGTTTATTGTGTATACATGTGCAGATTTCATATACATGTGGTCGAGAAAACCGTTGAGTTCTTCACGGTTTAGCTGCCTTTACTATTTTGAAATTCTTTAGGCTTGCGTTTCTCAATCTTTCTAATGCAAGGGACCTGCACATGGCCTTCCTAACTTGTCTTGGACCACTAATATGCAAGTACAGAGAAAAAACATTACAATTTAGTTACGACTATTTTGTCAGTTTTTGTTAAATCCTACAGACCGGAACCGGTATGCAGACCCATAGCTGAGAAACTGTTCTGTCAGATACTTGTTCTGCTCAAGCGTTGTTTTTCGATAATGCTACACATTTTGCAGGTCCGGCATGACTAGGTAGTTAGGGCGCTTGACTTGTAATCTGAGGGTTGGTGGTTAGAGTTCCCGTCACACTAAACATACTCGCCCTTTCAACCGTGGAGGTATTTAATGTGACGGCCAGTTCCCGTATTCGTTGGTAAAATAGTACCCCAAGAATTGGTAGTGGTAATGACGACTAGCTACCTTCTCTCTAGTCTTACATTAATAAATTAAGGATGGCTATCGCAGACAGACGTCGTGTAGCTTTGCGCAAAATTAAAAAGCAAACAAACATTTTGTTTGAAGAAGAATGATTAGTAACGTGGTTAGTGTTAACAGTATGGATAAATATGATCCATTTCTTTGCAAAGTACAAAAAAAATCCTTGGAGGATCTTGAAGTCGGAAGTAAAAGCTGACATTCATTGTTTAACAGCAAGTACACTCGCAGATTGTGAATTAGTAAAGACTATTGATTTTGTGTATTACCTTACGACCACCCACTTTCTTTTTTAAAATCAGTTATTCAGAAATTAAGTATTATCCTATAATACATATCTTAATCGAATATCCTTTTATTTTCGTTGCAGCAAATGAGTCGGGAGAAAGAGCTCCTGATGTTTGGGGTACCCAGAACAGTTGTGTGGGTTCTTTCCTAAGGATTTACTTCAGTGAAAGTAAAACCTGAATGACTAAGGATGGTGTGATTTTGTATTGTCTTGTGAGTCTGAGACTGTTGAAAGCAGCTTTGTATAAATAACTCTCAAACATATGCCAGCCAGAGTAACCCAACACAACTCTTACTGAAACTGTCAAGCTCATATTGTCGTTCTCCTACTCTAGAGTTTGTCAGAATACATGTACGAGGTCTGTTAAAAAATACGCGGACTGTTTGAATTGCGCGGCTCAAGTTGGTTCCAGGGGAATCCGCTTGGTGTCGCTAGGTTTGCACAGATCAGCTGATTACGACGCCATTTCCCGATTGCAGATATCTTCATTTGTGTATTAGCTACGCGGTTTTAAAAGAAGTGCGATTTTTTTCGTTTGGCGGACTTCAGAATGAATGACCTGAAGGAGCAACGACTTGCTGTGAAATTTTGTGTTAAAGTTGGAAAATCTGCGACTGAAACTTTTGGTATGCTTAACACGGCTTACGGTGATGTTGCTATGAAGCGTACGGCATGTTTCAAGTGGTATGAACGTTTTAAGGATGGTCGACAGTCCATTGAAGATGATGAGCGTCCTGGACGTCCTTCCACGTCAACTGACGACCCACACGTCGACAAAATCAACACCCTGGTGTGGGCAAATCGACGTCTGACTGTCAGGGAGCTTGCTGAAGAGTGTGGGATATCAGTTGGATCTTGTTACGAGATTTTGACCGAAAAAATTGAAGATGCTCCGCGTTGCTGCGAAATTTGTGCCTCAGAACTCGTGAGTTATTGGCCAAACACTCGATCACTGTTCTTTCCCACCCCCACTCACCAGACCTTGCTCCTTGCGATTGTTTCTTGTTCCCCAAACTCAAAAGACCCTTGAAAGGAAGAAGATTTGAGACGATTCCCGAGATTAAGGCAAATGCGACGAAGGAGTTGGAAGACATTACAAAAGAAGCGTACCAGGACTGTTTCAACAAGTGGAAACACCGTTGGGATAAGTGTGTGCGTTGGGGAGGAGAGTACTTTGAAGGAATCTCAGACCTGTAACTTCTAAATAAAGTACATTTTGTTTTATGACCTCAGTCCGCGTATTTTTTGAACAGCCCTCGTAATAGTGTTTTTACAATGTAAAAGACATTTCATACAGGGGAGCACCAGAAAGGTTCAAAGGAGAGGTTCTGGCAATGCTTATTTTCTTGTAAGTGAAGTGAAGCGTATTGTTGTACAGACATCAAAATACACAGTGAAAGATTGTGGGGGCCGTTTCTTAGAGTATTGTAGACGAGTAACTACCCGGGAAATGGCCAGACTTTGGAACAGACTTTTCAATTTCCTGTTAAGTGTTTAGTTGGTTACGCTTTAAATCTCCTCAGTGTGGATTCCTGTACGTGGTGAGAGGACCTTCCAAGGAAGGTTTTGTTCTTTCAGTTTACCTCCTCTGGGATCTAAACATACACTGATGTGTTTACCGTGTGCAGTGACCCATGAAGGGGAGGAGAGAAACCTGGTAATTGAGGGGTCCAACCCCTAACACACCACTTTGGCTTTAATTCCTGTAGACGGGCGGCCTTGAGGCGGCCCCATTTGGATCAGTTGGCTGGTTCACTTGGGCTAGGATCAACCAAGTACCAGTGTTGGATATTCTCAACAGGTGTTTTGTACATTGTATCTGATGCTGGTGTTTGAGTATAGTGCTCACGAAACCCTGGCATTGCTGCAGCATCCTTGTTTGGCATTGTAGTGCATCCCTCTTAGGGCTCCATGGTGGGTGCGGTTAGTGGGCGCCGAAACATTCTTTTTTATTGTGGATCCTCCAAATAAAAACTTAAATAAATAGTGAAAAAACAGCCCACAGGTTGCGACCATGCCTTGAAAATTCTGAGCAGCAATCTTTAACATCTGTAACACATGTACTTCATTTTCTTATATCACATTCTCTTTCAGACAGATCTTTAGGGAAAATATCTCCCTTTTATTCAGAAGGGACTAGAGGGCCTTGCTGGCTCTTCAAAGTCAGTAAAGAAACTTCGATCTGGTGACATATTGATAGAAACATTCACATCCCATCACAGTAAACACATCTTGAACTCCAAGGCAATTGGGGATATACCTATTAGGTTACACCTCATGCTACTTTGAATTCATCATGAGGAGTTATTGTTGAGAGGGATTTGAAGAACATCCCTGAGTCAGAGATTCTTGCTGATTTCTCCACTCAAGAGATGGAATTATGGTGCCAACCATTATCCTCATTCCGACATTTACATAACCACGTCCACCTGCCACCATCAAGGCAGGTTATCTTAATTGCAAGGTATGGCCATGGATTTCAAATGCTCTGAATGTTTCCAGTGTCAAAAGTTCAATCACTCGAAGACATCATGCCATGGTTCCATGGCAAGGACCACAATGCCTATGAGTGTGAAACAGATCCTCATTGCATCAGTAACAATAGCTCCCACTCATCGTACTTTCGTTCTTACTGTAAACCATTGGAAGAAAAAAAAGAGGTGCAACGTTTGAAGGTGATTCAGAACATTACTTTCCATGAGGATCGAAAGTCACTATTCACCACTTCCTCTCGGTCGTATGCTGCTGCATTTCGCTCCACAACAACTGTGAGAGTGCACATGGACCTCACTGCCCATCCAAAAATCGTTATCAAACCATATGAAAAGTCTTTTGACCTCTATGATTAAATTTGATCAGTTAATGTCAACACTCATCTCTGTTCCTAACATTCATTCCAGCAAACTCCAAGATCCACTTCTTTTGGTTCCGGGTACGGGAATTTCCTCGGGTACGTCATCTTCTTCCACCCAAAGAGGCAAAACGATCATTCGTTCACGTCCTCAGTCGCTGGAATCCTAATCCTCTTCCAACAACAAAGATCTGCCCAATCGACCCAGAGTAGGATCCATGGAGGTCGAAAGACCTTCCTCGAATAAAGAAAATAAAGAAAAAAACGTGATCGTAAACAGAAGGGCTCTCAACCCAATTAGTTTACACAAATAAAATGGCTACCTTAATACAATGGAATTGTCGAGGTTTACATTGTAATCTGGATGACATCAAAGCACTGATTGCTTCCTATCATCCTGTATGTCTTTCCTTACAGGAAACATTTCTTAGACTTGCTGATACAGTTACCTTTTGGCAGTTTTTTTGTACAGAAATGGCAGGCTGTGTAATGGACGAGTGCATGGAGGGGTGGCACTGTTGGTTGATCAGCATGTGCCCACCCTGTCTTTGTCACTCAACATATCCTTGAGGCTGTAACCATCCATGTTTCCTTTGGTCATATCCTCATTGTTTGTTCTCTTTACTTGTCTCCTGAAGAGACCCATGATTAATCAGATCTTGATGTTCTCATTGAACAGTTGCCATCTTCATTTTTAATTTGGAGAGACTTTAAAGGATATAATTTCTTCTGGGGAGGTACTGATATTTATGTGGAGAGGTTGTACCATAGAGTGTATGCTTTCTGATCACAATCTTTCTCTTTGCAGCTCTGGTTGTTATAATAATTTTCATGCACCTAGTCTGTCCTTTATTGCTATTGATCTCTGTTTGCTCCCTTTCACTATTCTTGCACTTTTCATGGAGGGTTGACAATAACCTACGAGGCAGTGATCATTATCCTATAACTTTGAGTGACTGGCCGTGGTCGATGCTACCCGACCCTCGTGCCCTGGTTGAAGCTGGATTAAGCCAGTTGGCCCTCTTTTACTTCTCTCGCAGAACTTGATCCTACCATCAATAGACGACTGTGTGGCAGCAGTAACTGACTGTATTATACAAGCAGCTGCTGAATGTATTCGTAAAACCTCGACACATTTTCCATGAAATCTTAGTCCGTGGTGAAATCCTGTTTGCCACATGGCATGGAAGGCTCAAGAATGGGCCTGGGATACTTTTCGTAGGTATCCTACACTCTCGAACTATATCACTTTCCAGCAGGCCCGTGCACCTGCTCAGTGAGTAAGACGTCAAAGCCAGAAGGAATCTTGGATTAAGCTTACGACCACCATATCGTCTATCACCAGTTCCAAAGTCATATGCGATAAGATTCGAAAAAATCAGTGGACAATATAATTCTGTCCCCCTCTCGATTTTGCTCTATAATGGCCAGGAAATAGCTGATACATGGAGCATCGCCAATACTCTAGGTGAAAGCTTTTGCCGGGTATCTAGCGCTTCTGCTTCATCCTCCACCTTTTCAGCCATCAAAACACAGGCAAAGCAATCACCTCTTTCCTTTTGAACTGATATTCTTTATGACTATAATCACTCCTTTACACCGGTGGAACTCGAACTGGCCGTTCATTGGTCGGACCTGATGATGTACACAACGAGATGCTACGCCACATATCTCCTATATTGCTATTCTTGTGATTGTTTTAACCAGATCTAGCAGGAAAATGTTTTTTCTGATGCCTGGCACTGGGCCACTGTCCTACTTTTCTTTAAGCCTGGGAAGGATCCCAAGATTCCTTCAAACGTCCGTCCAATTGCTTTGACGAGCTATTTCTGTAAGACCTAAGAGAGGATGGTTAATGCTCTACTTGTTTGGTTCCGTGAATGAAACAATCTCCTCTCGCCCACCTATTGTAGGTTCTGATGAAAGTGCTCTACCACGGACCACCTAATTTGACTTAAAACGTCAATCAGGGAAGTCTTTCCCAAGTGAATCTTATTTTTGTATTTTTTTGACTTTGAGAAAACTTGTGATACAACGTGGAGGTATGTCATCTTGCGAAACCTCTATTTATATGGATTACGTGGTTATTTGCCTATATGTATTAGGTACATTGTTAATGGACAAGCGATTCCAAGTTTGTGTGGGTTCGACATTTTTCCGTTCTTTTCTACAGGAACTTGGAGTCCCTCAGGGCTGTGTTGATTGTCACACGTTTCAGTATAAAGATTAATTCCATCACTGAACAACTGTTGCAAAATGGCTCTATGTCAACGACTTTCACATCTCATGTCGGTCATCGAACATGAGGTATATGGAGCAGCATCTATAGACTGCCCTCTATCGTTTACTGAAGTGGACCACAGCAAATGGTTTTAACTTCTTTCTTTCTCTAGAACCGTTTGCATGCACTTTTGCCGCCAATGGGATTTTCACCTAGATCCTAAACTCTGTATTGGTGAGGATGTGTTATTTGTGGTCTGAGACAAAGATCTTCGGGCTTATCATTGACCATAAGTTGAACTTTATACCACACGTCAAGCAGCTAAGAGTCAAATGTGCAAGAGCACTGAACATCCTCAATGCTCTCTCTTCCAGCACTTAGAGCAGATCGATGTTCTATGCTAAAGATATATTGTGCTCTTATTCGATTAAAACTAGACTATGGGTCACTGGTTTATGCCTCTGCCAGGATCTCGGCCTTAAAGATGCTGGACCCCATTCATTATCATGGACTTGGCTGTGTACCTGGGCTTTCTGCACTTCCCCAATTCAAAGCTTATACACAGTCTCATGAACATCTTATACACCTCTGCCATTTATAACTGTCTTTACTGTATGCTTTGAAACTTCGATCGTTACCACAGCATCCCACCTGGGGTTTTGTTTTCCTTCCTTGGTGGGCCCATATGCTATTTCAGAACAGACGATCCGCCATTGCTCCTTTTCGCCTTCGTATCCAGGCGCAAGTGGATGAATGGGTCTGTCCTTGGATAAAGTTGCTGTATCCACTGGCCAGCTCATCCCATCATGACTTATTACAATCTCCAGATGTGACCTTTCTTTAAGTCATTTGAGAGAGCAGATACTCCCAATTGGAAGTACTGTCTGTTATTTGCTGATCGTCTTTCGAACCATTCCTATTTATACGAATGGCTTAAAATCAAAAGACTCTGGGCTCTGCCATGGTTTATTGTAGTTTGGTGGTTGCTTGCAGAATCCCCTCTGCAGTTTCTGTGTTCACTGCTGAACTGTATGCCACTCTTCTTGCTCTGGGTCACGTAGAAGCTAAGCAGTACTCAAATTACACTATATATGCTGACTCAGTTATCTACTGGCCCTGGAATCGCTTCACGTTAGTTCTCACCCTATTCACGCTGACATTCAAAACCGACTGGTCCATTTCTATTCAACATCTATATCTATCCAGTTTTACTAGATACCAGGCCACGTTGGATTCTGGGTAGATTTTTCGGTGCCCAGGCCGTGAAAGTGGGTTTTCTCGGGGTACTCCTGTTTCCCTTTGCACCGAAATCTCTGGCATTGAATCTCTAGATCCCAGCCAAGGACACATTCTTGCCTGGCCTTGAATGGAGTCGTTTGAGTTAATGTATCGTGTCGTCGGCCGTTAGGCTATTCTGACAACGTGCTGTGGCCTCGCTTACTTCCCTTATGCCGCCTTTGTCTCGCTCTCGTTTCTCAAGCGCCATTTTCATACTAATCCATCTCACTTTATCACCTTAAACAAGTGAAAGCAAAATAAGGTAAACTCCCACTCAGAGTTAAATAATCTTTCACATTGGGGACGAAGAGGAACTACAACGTTTCTGACCACCCTGTTGGGAGAGAATTCATCAGACTTCTCTCTCTCTCTCTTAACTAAACCTGCCAAGTTTGTTTGCGTCTGCGTCCCATACGCTGGCTTGAAGACGAAAGACTTTCGAAACGTCGTCCTCTACACTTGTGTCTCCACAACAGGCAGTTGTCGTACATTCTACAAAGTTTCATCATGGATACTCTGCCTAAACAATCTATCAAAGAATACTTTAACATCGTTTTGAGTGAATGATATATTAATTATATCTTTGGATAATTATTAGAATAACTTATTATATTTTATTGTTTAAACGGGGCATAATGTTATTCCTACGTTTTTATAGGCTGTAGAGAGCTTGCAAATTTTTGCATTTTTCTAGGTTAAAACACATTTTGAAAGGGTTGACTAAAGGTCGCGTTTACTGGGGCAAAATATAATTCATTAATAAGTCAATAAGGACTTTATTTTTATATTAATATCAATCTGCGTTATTCACCTCGAACACATTTTCTCTTCGAAAGAAATATATTTTAAGAAATAAATGAACTACATTATTTTAAGTTAAACTATACCAGAGCCAAAGGTTTAATTATGCAAAAAAAACCAAAAAACGAGCTCTCGTGTTTAAAGAAACTCAAGTAAAGTCTAAATTTTATACGAGTACCAAGAATATGTCGACCGCAAACCACAATAGCTGAAAAACTTTGTAAACTATGAAATGAACAAGGTGAAACACATATCGCCCTTATGTTACTAGAAAGCACGTTTTGCATTAATATTGTTTCATTGACCTTGAATGTCAATACGTCCTAAACCAGTGGGTGGTTTTTTTTTTTTTTTCTTTTTTTTTTTTTTTTACACAATAAAA